>NW_010416047.1:0-1194 GCF_000710305.1 Buceros rhinoceros silvestris | reverse complement strand
AACCTCACCACCCACCCACCCCCCCCGCCTGCCAAATCCTATGAAAACCAGCCAGGCTCAGAACTCTCAAATACCTTCGAAACTCCCAAACGATGACATTAACACGTTAACGTAAAGGAGACATACCTACCACTGAGGTCCTACAGCTCCCCAGCAAGCCCCCGTGAGAGGTCAGGATGGGCAGGGCTGGCACTTGAGAGGAGTTTCTCACAGGTGATGCTTATTTCCAGGGGCACTTTAATAAGACTGATCAATCACAGCAAATTACTGAGCAATAAACCCACACCAATTTCCAGCTGGAGATCTTTGCAGAGAGTCGAGGCTTGGATAGTGAGGAGCAGCAGTTGTGAAAAAAATCTGAGGATTTTAGGTTATTTTAGGGTAATTCAAGATGTTAGCATTATGTTTCTGCTCTGAATTACTCTGCAGAGGAATTGCCCTCCCCACTGACTGGGTGAAGCTTAAGCAGCCTTCGGCACTTAAATTTACCCCACAGGAACATGCCGCAAAGTCCAGTTAATGTACCACCTTGTAGGATTTGCCTACAGGATCTGCAACAGCTCCAAATCTGGGCTGGGTTTGGGCATTTCCAGTTCCCTGCATCCTTAGGGGATGGGGCTGGTAACTGGGAGCTCTCATCCATCCGAAATCCTGGGAAAGGTCCTGATTTTCACCGCTTGTCTCGCCTACAGGAGCAGAAAGCCCAGGGGGTTGTGGATTCGTGAGCTCGTAAGGGTCTTCCCGTGCCAGCTGCTCTCACACAAGGTCCCAAGGTTCTTGCCTTGCTCTAAAAAAACTCTTGCCTGGTTTTGGTCAGGACTCAAAGGGACTCAGCCTCTGTGGTGGAGGGTGGGATTCATCTGCGCAGCTCATGGGCTTCTTCAGGAGAGCTGATAACCAGCAGCTCAGCCCCGTGCTTCGGGGAGGAGGAGGTTGAGCGAAACGCTCCCCTGGTCCCTCAAGGGAGTTGCCTGGATGGTCAGTTGTGGTGTTGGTCCATGGAAGGGCAGAAGGACGGACAGAAATTGTGGAGCTCGCGCAGCACTTTGCAGCGTGAGGTGCCGCCCAGGTGGTGGCCAGGCAGGCAGGGTAGCCTTCGGCGCGGCTCAGCCCTGTCCTCTGCCCGTGCAGCCTTCGACGTGCGCAGAGGTACAGGGATGGACCCGTGCCCCACGTTACGGGCAGGCCCCACGC
>NW_010416046.1:1223-1620 GCF_000710305.1 Buceros rhinoceros silvestris | reverse complement strand
TTTGTTAATGAAATTAAACCCAAGGTGTTGGGGGTGGGGATAATGATCTTAAATAATGATTAAATTTAAACAACTATCCTTTTTCCTTAAAAGAAAAACAAACAAACCAAACCAAAACAAAACAAAACAGAAAAAAGAACTTGTGTTCTGGCCTGGACTGCAGCTACCTATTTCTCAAAATGCCTCTGACAAAAATATAAAGATTGAGTTAATTTTCACATATTCAATTAGTTTTCCAGACTGCACTGTATAACATAGCATCAGTACTTTACAACTCTTCGTCTCAGATTTCTTATGAAGGGAGTAAAATTAAAAGAAATGAAAATACTCCCCTCAAAAGAAGAGCATTTAATTTTTAGATCATGTGAATGTCAAACTTTGGTGGTGTGCAACTCAC
>NW_010416046.1:0-220 GCF_000710305.1 Buceros rhinoceros silvestris | reverse complement strand
AGGGCTGAGTAAACCAAAGTAAAACTCATTAATCTTTTGATATATATTTGATGCTATTTCACGAACTCTGTCTTTTTTCTTTATAACGTAGTTTCCATCTTTTTTAGTTTAAGGTTGAGGTTTTACACTTTTCTTAATAAAGCTTCACAAAACTGCACTAGTCTGTATTCTAGACTGGAAGTGACAGACTAAGTTCTTCAAAAATAAATGCATTTACCAA
>NW_010416045.1:17606-26559 GCF_000710305.1 Buceros rhinoceros silvestris | reverse complement strand
CCCACCCCACCCCTCATCTGTGGCATTTGTTTCCAAATTATGTGTGCTCACATTGGTTTTCTTCTGTATTTTTGGAGGGGTCTCATTTCTGCTATTTTCCATTGTGTTGGAGCCCAGAACATTCCCATTTAATTGGGGAATTAAATTAGGGGGCAAAACGCTGCCTCATCGGACCTGCTTTTACCTGGCTGCACACTTGGTTTGGGTATCCCTCTGCTGCAAATCACTGATTTTCATCCTGAGTGCTGAATCCTTACCAAGGAGCACCTTTCCCAAAAGTGTGTCTTGTATACCTGCATCGGTGGGAGAAAATAAAACCCAACCCCAGATGCATACCTCCATCTGTGTTAACCAACCTGGCAGCGTGCAGCCACCTCTTCGTCTGGTCCCAGTCCAACCCCTGTCAGTGATAAGGGGAAATTCTCCAGCCAGACAAACAGCAGAAACCATACCAGCATATCAGTCATCCTTTCCAAAATATTTTTGATGAGGGGCACGCGGTCTCTGTGTGAGCCCAATGATTGTCCTGTTTACCTTTCTTCTTGGACTCCACAGGCTACAGGAGAAGGTGGCAGACATCAGGGCATCACCTGGCCCAAGAAAAAGAGAAATTACTCAGGGAAGGCTTGAAGTAAAACCCTATCCTGGTACTTGGCTGAGTTGAGAAGGTGTCAGCAGCACAGGTGAGGCTTTGTGAGCAGTTTATGAAAGAGGGTGAAGAACATCTGAGACGTGGCACTGTGATGGGGAAGGCTCTGCTGTAATGAGTAATTACAGCTTTTATTTCCCTCTTCTCACCCCGTGTACATCAGGTTTACTCCGTGTCATAAGAAGATGCTGCTTCTGTGAATAGTAATGTTGTCTAGTAAGTGGAAACTTACTTCCTAGAAGGGACTCTGTGCTGCGGAGGGAAACGTTGGCATGTGGAACACATCAGAGATACCTTGTGCTCCAGGCCAGCATGACAGGAGCAGGAGAGGGTAGATTGTTGTGCAACGAACAAGAAATTGCTTGTAAAAGGGCCTTATTGTGTACAAATACTGGGTACGTTAAATCAAACTGCATGGAAGACTCAGAGTCTTGCGTCTGTGCTGTCCATGTGCAATACCCAGCAAGGTCAAGCTGGCACCAGTGCACAGCACCCTGCACGCTCCTTAACCTGTCTGCTGCAACCCTGGAAAGCCACAGCTGTGCCAAATTCTCCCTATTGATCAATGTCAGACTGCCCCGCAGATCACTCCAGTGCGACCTCAGCCCAGCAGCACTCGCCCAACAAGGTTGTCCTCTCCCTGCAGGAGAGCACTGCCTTGCCCAGGAGCACTTAGGGAGGTGGCCACAGGCTCCTGGAGGGGAACAACTACTGCAGGTGGGAGAAATGCAGTCCCCAGCTCTCACGGCCAGCAGCACAGGACATACGCTCTTCGCCATATGCACAGTGAGGGGGCACAACCCTCTGCTCTCCACAAGGTGTTTGGGTGCTGAAGGAGAGCTTCCCAAAGTTGGTCCCTCCAGGAGAGATGTTGGCTGTCACTCAGCGAGTGGCTTAACCTCTTATCTCTGGCAGTGGAGGGCTACTCTGCAGAACAAGGAGTCCCGGGCCAGCTTCCAGCTGGGGATGCAAACAGCAGGCTGTTTACAGAACGATTTCTCCCATTTTGGTGTTGCTGGGCTCTCTTGTGAAACAGCCTGGCTGAACCAAGCCTGCTCTGATATGATGAGGGTTGGCTCCAGGGGTGCAGGCGGAGGAGGGAAAGGCAGTGGGCTTGTTGCCTGGGAACCAGAGTCCTCTGCAAGAAGGGGAAGACAGCCTGAGCTTGTGCTGTTTCAACACCTCTTGTGTTGATGACCTGTGAGGAGGATGCCCAGTTCCTTATATCAGGGATATAATACTTATTTTCCCAAATATCTGTCTCTGGAACATTACACAGCAGACCAGGGCACACCACTGCCCCATGACCACAGGAAACCCTAGCAGCTTTGTCCATCTGGATGGCACCATCTGCAGCGCAGGGAACCTTCTGCCGGTCCCCATCACAGATGCTTATTCAATGGGTTGTGTTCAGAGCGGGCTGTAACCTTCCCCCTCTTTCTTCCAGATACAACGACTTGTTAAAGCCTCTCTAGTTTCTACTTATCGCCAGCTTTGTGTTGCACTCTCGGTGTCTCCTCTGAGAGTTTTCGTGGCAGACAGGACAAATCAGTAACGAGACTGGTTGATGTGCCTGTCCTTGAGTCTTCCCCCACCTTTTAGTGGAGCAACAGCGTTTAAGGCATGGTATTGAATCCTCACCAAAGACTGTGCCTCCCCGCCTCATTCAGGGGCTTCGGATGACAGTCCTTTCACTCTTTACAGAGCGGTATCTGCACCTGCCTCTGCTTGGGCTCTCCACCAGCTCTGAAATCTGTTGCTTTTCTGCTGGGTTGGGATCAGGTTCTTATGCTGAACATCACTGGGATGGAGGCAGGCACAGAGGACCAGGCATGCATTTGTATGAAAGGTGTGGGGTTTTGCAGCACGTCAGGGGTGAGGCGGGACTAGTGCTGATCATCTGGCTCTATTGCTGTCCTGAAAAAATCAAAGAGAAACTTTGACAGGTGGTGAGGGTGATGGAGGCTAGAGAGGAGCTGCTGGTTTTTAATGGCATCACATGTTCTGGCCCTGCACTCACCTGCATGGCCCCGCTTTCCTTCCTCGCAGGCAGGAATGGAGAAGCAGGTGCTTGGGACTCAGCTGGAGATTAGCACGCACCAGGGCGGCTGGGACCATGCCTGCGGTGGCCAGCTGATGCTCTGCAGAGCAGAAACAGCAGACACTCTCCCCTTCTCTTTCAGCAGAGACATTAATCTCAGCATGAGCTCCCAGCCAGGACCAGCAACCTCTGGAGAAGTTAATTTATCTTAATTTGGGTGAGATAGGAACCTGCTTCCCGCTGCCTGGATGGATCAAGTGAGATCTGCACTGCAATTTGTGGAAGAGAGGGGCTGGCTGTCTTAATTCATCCTGGCCTTGTCCCCTCCTGCCACTGCTGCTTCCTTTGTGCCGAGGCTGAGTTTGAGCTGGTGTTCTTCATCTGAGAGCAGATCTGGAGGGCCTGGAAAAGGAGAGGGGTTTCCAGATGCCTTTGGCCTTCTGTTGGCATCGGGAGCCATCGAAGAGGGCAACTTGGGTCCCTGGAAGACCCCAGATGCAAGGGCCTCTGGGGATGGGAGGAGGTAGCCTTATAGCCTGAGTCATGCAGGAGAGGAACTGTTTCTGGGCTCCACCTATTCCAGCTGTGTTACAACCCCTGCCTTGCTCGGTCTAGTAGGGGAGACTGCTCAAGCCCAGAGATACCGCCCATCAGCAATGAGTCAGTCATTGTCCAGAGAGTCCCTGTGGGACAGACATCATAATATCTTCTTTCCTTGGCTATCCTCTCAGCAACTGCCTCCTACAGCTGGCCTGGCGGCTTCTCCTCCTGTTTTGTTTGCTTCCTCCTGGCCATGGAGCTCTGTTGCTGGAAAAGGAAGTGTCAATGGTGCCTTGCAGTCTACCTAAATTCAAACAACTATTTTTGACTTTGCAGTATCATTGTGTCCTGTTTTAAATTAGCAGCAAAAAGTTATGTGAGTGCATATGGTTTGTGTGTGGCGGGGTTTTGATAGTGGGGGAGGAAGCTACCGGCATGGCTTCTGTAAGAAGCTTTGAGAAGCTCCCCCAGCTCCAAGTTGGACCTGCCTCTGTCCAAGGCCAAGCTCATCAGTGCCGCTGCAGTAACATATTTAAGAAGCAAAACCCCTGTTGGACTAGTTCTTTTTTTTTGGGTGGATTCTTTCAGTTTTGGAGAGGAGTGGGACATGAGAAAGACAACCATGCAGGCATCAAGGTCAGTGAGGGAGGAGGTGGGGAGGCACACCAGAGCAGCCGTCCCCCTTCGACGCATGGTGAGACAACTGACCCCCTGTAGTCCATCAGATGAAGAGTTGAGCAGAACCCCACTTGTGGAGGACCCCGTGGTGGAGCAGGAGACTGTGCCCAAAGAAGGCCACGACTCTGAGGAACAGACTGTCACTGGGAGGATTGCAGCCCATGGAAGAGACCCATGCTGGTAGGAGAAGTTTGTGGAGGACCAAGATGCCGTGTTGCAGCAGGGGAGGACTGTGAGTTTTCCCCCTGAGGAATAAGGAGCAGCAGAAACAGCATGCGGCAGATTGACCACAGCCGCCTTCTCTGCCCCCCTGCGCTGCTGTCAGGGGAGGAGGTAGAGAAATCCAGAGCAGAGCTGAGCCCAGGAAGAGGGGAGGAGGGGTGGGAGGAAGGTGCTTTTTGAGATCTAGTTGTATTTCTTACTGTCCTACTGTGATTCGGTTGATAATGGGCAGTGCTTTTGTTGTGTAAATTAAATTTTGCTGTTTCCCTGAGTCTGTCTTTTGCCCATGACTGTAACTGGTGAGTGAGCCCTCCCTGTCTTTGTCTCAACCCTCCAGCCTTTCCCTGTATTTTCTTCTCCCCCATCCCACCAGAGAGGGGTAGGAGTGAGTGAGCAGCTGCGTGGTGGTTAGTTGCTTGCTAGCTGGGCTCAAACCACGACAGTGAGGAAGGCTGTTGTCCAATGTTTGGTGCTGTGGTGAGATGAGCTATCGCGTAATGAAGACCTTGTGCCTGAACAGCCCCATCCCGCTGTTGGTCATGCTCTCTGCAGGGGATAGGTTTTTGTTTCTGATAGTGGTTCCCCAAAGGAGCAAGAACGAGGCAGGAGCGGGGTGGGGTGATCCATTTCTCTTCCCAGTTGAATATTTCCAGTCAAGAAGCTCTGTCAGAAGTGTGCTGGTGTACAGATATCACAGATGGATGTATTTCAGGAAGCAGTTCCCTGAAGCAGCTTGACATTTCTCATCGGTGTGACCTGGAACAATGGCTGTCCTTGTCCTTTCCAAAAGAAAGAAAAGTAAAGACAAGGGTCAAACAACAGGAACAGGCATTAAGGAAACGATCCCTCTCTGAAATAAATAAATTTGCAAGGATAACATGCCGTTTGCTGTGAGTCAGAGCTTTTCCTTTCTCAGAGCTGAGGGGAGCACAAGGGTGTGTGTCTCTGGTGTCTTTGGGCGTCATGGAGGAGGGGGTCTGGGCCAAAAGGGATGAGGACTTCAGTGGTTCCTCACCGAAGGAATTACGATACTCAGAAAGGTACAGCTTGCAGAGGGCTCGCCCAAGAGCTGGCCCCAAGAAGCGCAATAGTGTCCATGCAGATTGCCATCTTCCCAGACATTGACCAACCCTACCCAGATGAAGCTACTTCTCCTTAACACTAGCTCAGTGAGATCATCTGAAGAAGGAATGGAACTGCAGAAAGACTATGCAATTCTAAATGCTGGTCAAACCCGAGAGCTGGCTTCTGCCATTCCACCTATATGGTGGTGGTGCATGGTCCTTCCTTCAGGTGAGGAGCTCAGTGGGATTTCTTCACTAAAAACCAGCATATCCGGTACCTCTCCTTTTGCTCAGGGCTCAGAAAAACTATTTAAAATGCTGTTTCCAAGGGAAAACAGGTAGCTTGCTCCCTGAGCTGTCAGCTCATTCTTGAAATGATCAACTTTGGGTGATCTTCAGTGGACCACCATTGACCACAGCCTTTTTATGTTGGAGTGTACCTCCCCTTATAGTTTCTCAAGCTCCTGGCTCTGGTTTGGGATGTCAAAGAGAGCTGGAATGGGATCTCTGTGTAGCCTAACCTGTATGGCTATTAGTGGGATCTCGGCCATGCCTTTCGCTCTGGGGTTCAAAGCTAATGGCAGGTCCTTGACCTCATGTTCAGCTACAGCTGTCAGATACAGACTAGGAACACAAAGTTCCTGATTGAAAACAATTAATTTCTAAGGTGAGAAAATTCAGCCCCATCGGGAACACGATCTGGGTCAAAGGTAGGAGTGCTCAATCATGGCTGTCAGAATAATTTACTGATTGCCCCATTAAAAAAAAAAAATTGTCTCATTTTCTAGGATGAAGTTAAGCAGCCATGGCAGAGGCATACTGGCTGAGAAGTCCATCAGTCACCTGACAGGATGGCTTTGAAGCAAGCTCCAGTGAAGTGTGAGGGTGTTCTGCAAGTACCATCAGAGCTGACAGCTCTTCACCAAAGGTGTTTATTTCTTGATGCTCTGCTCTCTTGTTTGTGTGTCAATCAATGCGCATGACTCTTCTTGGAGCAGCTACAGCGAGGTTTCTGTGATGATGCTAAATCTAAGCTGGCCTGGTAGTGCTGAAACCCCTGAGTTAGAGGACTGTGTTGGCTGGATTTGGTCCAAGGATGCAGTGGGAGAGTCACTTCCTCTGCCAGACCTGCCATAGCAGAGACAGTGGTCCGTGAGGCACAAGGTGGTCCAGGACCAAAAGCATTTTCTCCACTAGACTGTTCTCAGAGGGATGTAAGAATGTGATCTCACTCACCGCAACCAGCGTGGTTTTCAGGGAAGATTTGGGACAACTTCTTCTTGGTTACCGAGAACTCCAGCTGCTGGCCAAAAAAACCCTGGCCATGCAGTTAGAAAAGGAAAATGAAAGCGGGAAGTGTCTTAAACCTCTGATTCTTCAGAGGAACAGCATTCAGATTCTTCTGGGAACAGCAGCACACCAACGCTTAAGTCCACCACTCCTGCAAACCTCAGCTCTGACCCTCTCTCTACAGGGTCACACCACGCTCAGAGGACGGTTTCCTGCCACCAGTGTTCACTTAGAGGACCCAGATTGAGAGAAGTGGTTGCTAAATGAACAAAAATGCTGGCTGTGTGATCATGTTAGTTCTGAATCTGCAGCAATAGACCCCAAGCATCTCCCCAGCTTGAGAGCCCCTTGGTTTGTCCTCACAAAATAAAGGAGAACAGGAAAGAAAGGATTCTTTTTCCAACCTGTTTGACCGTGAAAGCATTTTCCCCCTCTTGTATTAAAAGAAAAATTTAAAAAATTTAAAAAGGGGGCACAATTCATTTCAAGCCGAAAACTTCTCACATTCATTTAGAATGCGGGGGTTGGGTGGGGTGGGGAACTTTCAGAATCATCAGCTCATTTTTGAAAGGAAACAGTGGCAGATTGCTTTGCTGTGAAATGATTGTTTAGGAACGTGAGCTAATCCCATAGTACTAAAAAAGCCACATTTTAAAGGAAATGTTTTGAAATTGTGAAAGGGAAATGTTGCAGCCAACATGAGCCTGAACATTTCCTTTGTTGATGGAGCTTTCCAAGAATAGAGCCTTTTGTCTGGATTTGAAATAAGCGTGGTTTGAGGTTTCTTAAGCTTTCCAGGTACAAGAAATCTGAGACTACAATAAAGCAGGACTCAGATTTCTGAATTATCTCCTCCTTCACCCCACCCCACCCCTCCCCACTTCTTTATGGAACACTGACAGGATTTGTGACTTCTTTTCTTCCTAGTGCTCCTCTGGTACCTGCACAAAAATGAAGGGGGATCTCTTCATCTTTAGCAACATTACACCAGTGCCCCTGGCCACAGCCCATGGAGGAGATGCAAAGAGACAGCATCCTCCTGTCAGGTAGAAATCAAGAGCTTTAAAAACTATTCCCAGGTCTGCTGTTTACCTGTTTTGTCAAGTGAGAAGTCTTGTCACATTTTGGTACCTAGTTTTTTCTTGCTTGTTTTAGATTACAGGTGCATTATTTATTTCTTCGCCTTTCCTTATGGTCTTGCAGCTCCTCTCATAATTTGCTCATGCCAACCAAAATGGATCTCACTGAATGTCTTGCCCCTCCATTTTCCCCATTAAAAAGGGTGTTTTCATGGGCTGTGCCCATGGTGACTGCTTGGTTTGCTCTCTTTCACCCTGGACATGATGGAGTGAGAGTGATGGCTCTCCATCACTCTCAGTCCACGCCACATGTGTGTTCACTGGCTCCTTGGGTCCCTCCTGCGAAGCTGAGGAGGATGGAAACTGATGCCCATGTGCATCAGCAGAAAGAAAATGTCACAGAATCATGGAATGGTAGGGGGTGGAATGGACCTCTGGAGATTATCTAGTCCATCGCCTGTCCTGGAGCAGGTTCACCTAGAGCAGGTTGCACGGGATTGCATCCAGGTGGGTTTGGAAAATCTCCAGAGGGGGAGAGTCAGCCACCACTCTGGGCAGCCTGTGCCAGTGTTCTGTCACCCTTCAAGTAAAGAAGTTTCTCCTCAGGTTTGGATGGAACTTCCTGTGTTCCGCTTTGTGCCCATTGGCCCTTGTCCTCTCACTGGGCACTGCCGAGAAGAGCCTGGCCCCATCCCCCTGACACCTGCCCTTTAGCTATTTGCATCTTTGCAGCCCTGGGCTGTACTCTCTCCAGTAGTTCCCCGTCTCTCTTGAACTAGGGAGCCCAGAACTGGACACAGTACTCCACGTGTGGCCTCACCGGGGAAAAGTAGAAGGGGAGGAGAACCTCCCTCAGCCTGCTGGTCACATTCTTCTTAACGCATCCCACGATACTACTGCCCTTCCTGGCCACGAGGGCACGTTGCTGTCTCACGGTCAACCTGCTCTCCACCAGGACACCCAGGTCCTTCTCCCCAGAGCTGCTTTCCAGCAGGTCAGCTCTAACCTGTACTGGTGCAGGAGGTTATTCCTCCCCACGTGCAGGACCTTACACTTGCCCTTGTCGAATGAACTTCGTTAGGATCCTCTCCTCCCAACGCTACAGCCTGTCCACGTCACAGCCTCTGGTGTACCAGCCACTCCTCCCAGTGTCGCACCATCAGCACACTTGCTGAGGGTACACCCTGCCCCTTCATCCAGGTCATTGAGGAAAACGTTGGAAAGGACTCGACCCAGTACTGACCTCTGGGGAACACCACGAGCTACAGGCCTCCAGCTACACTCCACACCACTGATCACAACTCTTTGAGCTCTGCCATTCGGCCAGTTCTCAACCCACCTCACTGTCCACTCACCCAACGCACAATGCCTAAGCTTACCTATGAGGATG
>NW_010416045.1:15435-17543 GCF_000710305.1 Buceros rhinoceros silvestris | reverse complement strand
GGGCTCTGCCATTCGGCCAGTTCTCAACCCCCCTCACTGTCCACTCACCCAACCCACAATGCCTAAGCTTACCTATGAGGATGTTACGGGAGAAGCAAGTGCTGTGCCTAGTGCAAGACTGAGTGGGCAGGGAGGTTCCCAGAGCCAGGGGAGTGGGAGGAAGAGTGGAGACCTGACTGGAGCTGGCAGCTCTCTGAGAGAGGCTGACTTGGCTGGGGGCGTTGCCAGGAGCGGCCACGGGAGGCTTGAACGGCCCTGGGGAGTGCCATCAACCAGGGCGGGCAAACAGGACATGGCGTGGCAGTTGGTATGGAAGGATGTGCAGGAAGTGCTCTGCAACCTGCTTGTAAGTCCGCAGCCCAGAGAAGCGCTCCAGGCCTCTGCCAAAATTGTGGGTGCTTGCCTCCAAGCTAAGCCAGTGCTCCTACACAGAAAGCCCCTGGGACATCTGATGCTTCCACCCAGACTGAACTGGTGTGGAAGGAGACTTCAATCCAGAGAGTAGCTTGCAATGAGTGCCCAGACCCTTCTCCTGGAGAAAAGGTAAGTACCTGTACAAGGTGTGCATGGGTGGATGATCTGTCACGTGAGGGGTCTGAATGACAGGAAAGAGTTAAAAGGCTGCGCAGTGTTAGGGAGCTGAGTTAGAGATCGATTGGTGCTTTCAGAGCCCTGTTCCTGTAACAGACAACATTGAGAATGAGGCACCTTGGGCTCTGATGACCCACAAAAGCAGGACTCCTCCACAGTGTCCACCCTCCAGCATCGCAACTAAAACCAGATACGAAGCTGTAACAGCAGTAGACACCTACGAGCAAGGTCCACGTGGAGCAACTCTACCAATAGCATGCAGTGGATATCACAGAAAGAAATGATGTGTGCTTGTAGTGAGCGGCTCTCTGTTAAAGGACACTGAGAGGCCCATCTGCCGACCTGACAGGGAGTCACGAGAGGTATGCTCCCTTCCAGGAGCTAAGACCCAAGATGTTGCCATGGCAGGTGCCACGACTTGTCAGGAGCTCAGATTACTATCCATTGCTACTTTGTCATGTGGGCGTGAAATGACACTGCGACCTGGAACCCGGGTAGAATCAATGAAGCTACAAGACCCTGGGTGAGCAAGTAAAGAACGTTGTTGCCCAAGTTCTCTTTTCCCTTATTTTACCTGTTGGAGGCAAGGGAGCAGCCAGAAATACGTGTATAATGCATACCAACTTCTGGCTATGTGGCGGGTGCTATCATGAGGGTTTTGGCTTTTATGACAATGGGACATTCTTGTCTGACTATAAACCATTAGTGAGGGATGGAATCTATCTCTCCAGAAGAAGCACGGGAATCTTTGGCAGCAGGCTGGCCGACTTGGTGAGGTGGGTTTTAACCTGAAGGATTTGGGGGCTGGAGTCCAAGATGGCGATGCTCATGGCACGCCTTCCAAGTGGGGAATAAGCCAGGCCAACCCGAGCTGTGACAGCTGTTCCTTAGCTGCCTTCCATAATGAGAATCGTAAGGCTGCAACCCCAAGCATTGGTATGGCTATGGGGGATCCTCTTGCATCCCTCTAGGGAAACCTGCGTGTTCAGTTCCTGCTCTGAAATGCCTGTACAGCAGTGCACACAGCATGGTGAATGAACAGGCAGAATTAGAGGTCTGTGTGTGGTCACAGGGCCGTGATCTCATTGCAATGACAGAGTTACGGTGGGAGAGCTCCCAGGACTGGAATGCTGTCATGGATGGCTATGTACTTTTTAGGAAAGACGGAGCAGCAAGGCAAGGTGGTGGAGTTGCTCTCTATGTGAGTGAGCAACGGGAACGTATTGAGCTTTGCTTAGGCGCAGATGAAGACCGAGCTGAGAGTTTATGGGCCAGAATTAAAGGCAGGCTAATATGAGAGACACTGTGGGTGTTTACTGCAGTCCACCTGATTGGGAAGAGAAAATTGGTGACGCCTTCTACAGACAGCTGAAAGTAGCCTCAGGATCACAGACCCTGGCTCTCACGGAGGACTTTAACGAACCTGGTATTTGCTGGAAAGGCAACACAGCCAGGCATGCAGAGATCAGGAGGTTCCTACAGTGTGTGGATGATAAATAACTTTTTGACACAGGTGG
>NW_010416045.1:8563-15422 GCF_000710305.1 Buceros rhinoceros silvestris | reverse complement strand
TAGCCATGGCTGCAGTGACCATGAGATGATAGAGTTCAGGATCATGTGTGGAAGATACAGAGCAACAAGCAAGATTACAACCCTGGTCTTGAGGAGAGCTAACTTTGGCCTCCGCAAGGAAATACAGGGAGAAATCCCATGGGTTAGGGCTTTAGAAGGTAGTGGGGGAGCCCAAGAGAACTGGTTAATATTCAAGCTCCTCCAAGCACGAGATTGATATATCCCTAAAAGTAAAAAGTCAAGCAAAGGAGACAGGAGACCTGCATGGATAAGCAAGGAAATTCTGGAAAAACTCAAAGGGAAGAAGGAAGTTTAGAGAATGTGGAAAAACGGCCTGGCCGCTTGGGAGGAATACAAGGACATTGTCAGAGTACGCAGGGATGCAACGAGGACAGCTAAGTCCCTCTTGGAATTACAATGTTATTTCCACTGGAAAATATTTAAAGGTGTTTCAGCCTTTCAAGATGAAATAAAATCTTTCCTTGTGAACTGTCAGTTCCAACCATTGTTCCAGTTCAACTTGCCTGTTCCAAGGAAAACAAATACTTTGTGACTTAAAATGCCTAATGCTGATACTAGCTCAAAATAAGCCCTTCCCTACCACACGTTCAGGGGCAGGAGAGGATTTTGTTGTGATCAAAAGCTCTTGCTGTTTTTATTCTAGCTTCTCCAAACAGAAAGTTTCCAGCACTTTTTGCACGACAGACTTCACAGCTTTCCATCCCGCCCTGGGTGACGACTGGGTCCTCTTCTCAGGCTGCAGCCTGAGATGGAGCCAGAGCTGCCAGCTGCAAGGTATGGCCAAGCCTTCACCTTAATTTTCGGCTTCTAATTGCTGAATATCAATGCTGGAGTGAACCCCGTGGGAAGAGGCACTCTGCAAAGGTGTTTTGCGTGGGGACGTAAAGAGCACGTGGCAGTGGTCTCTCCTGGGAAAGCCTTCTCGAAGCAGAAGGTGGGGAATGAAGAGATCTGCTGTGCTTTGGCCATGCAAAAAAGGGTCTGTCAAAACCATTTCAAGTAAAGCAAAACGTGTGTCAGCAGGGGTTGATGGCTGCCAAATCTCAATATCTTACTCACAACTGCCCCGGCCTCGCATGAAGTGTGAGCAGAACAGGTTTTATTGGCTTGGTTTTGATTTGCTTCTTATTGAAATTAGGCCTGGTTTATTTAGTGGGTTGATTGACCCTTACACTGTGGCAGCCAAACCACACGTGGACAACCTCAGAGTATCAGGGATATTTGGAAGATTTCAAACCAAATGAAGAGTTTTTATGAAACTTTTTAGTTGGAAAAAAAAAAAAAAGATTATGCAACTTTGTTGGCACTCTCGTTGCCATCGTCATTAAATAAGTCAATATATAGTGTAATAAAAATATTTTGCTGCATATTAGTGGAGACTGAATCATGTTCCTCACAAACACATAACTCTCATTCCATATGAACAGTGCCCAGAGCTTCAGGACTTGCAGCAGCATGAGTCTTGTGGACAAATATTAGGAATGAGATGTGCTGAATTCACTCTATTTTATCCTCTTTTTATTGACTTTAACCTTTTTTCCAGAGGGAAATGGACAAACATCCAAACTTTGTGGATTAATTGTCTTTGAGAGGTGGGATGTGACAGATGTAGGCGCATGGGTCTCCCCGTCTCCAAAACCACGAGGACCGTCTCAAGCCCTTCTTCCCCTTCCTGGGGCTTTTGTGGGTGCTCTGCAGTCATGTTGACCCTGTGTCTGTCAGAGTGCAGAGACTCATCACTAGGACTGAATAAGATAAGAGGATGCCCCATCGCTCATGGTGATAAATCTCACACATCACCTACCAGACCTTCCCACAGGAGGAGGCCACTGGAATATTAGCTGTCCATCGGCTTTTTTCCTGGGGAGGCCAGTGCTTCTGGATTGTACCCAGCTGAGAGCAGTTCTCGAAGGAGGTGATTCTGAGACGTCATCTTTCCTGGGCTGGCATGTGCCACCTGCCAGCAGCAAGGACCCCCCTTGAGCTGACTGGGGTCTAATTCAGTCACAGATCTCTCCCTCACCCCTTAGGATGACACCTCTGTAGACCTGCTACCGGGGATCTAACAACATGCCTGTGAGCAGCAGCAGGTTTTGGAGCTGCTGAGTGCAGTCTTATTTGTGTCAGATAATAGACTTACCCTGCAATGGATTTCAAGGCACAGGAGAACCAGGAAAAATCTGTCTCTCCTGGTTATGTAGGTCCGTGGCAAAATCAGGGCTAAGGAATTTTACAAACCTATTTGAGTCTCTGTCTTTTGAGGCTGCAGAAGTCTTGCTGAGGGGCACTGTTCCTGAAATATTTACCAACTGCGAAGTTTATTGGCAGTGGGAGGAGTTAAATTAGACTGTCTCATTGTGATCACTTGAAGCAATTTCAAGGAAACACAATCCTGCTTTGAATGACACAGTCAGATCCTTTTTGCTTTGTTCAATTGCTTTTACTACAGGATACTGATGCTTTAGATTGCAAATCCTCCGAGCCAAGGCCCATCTCTTTGTTCTGAGTTTGCAGAACACATCCTGCAGCAAAGACCAGGGCTCTGGCCTGACTGCAAACATCCAGGTTGTTTTGAATACTCTACTCAGAGTGCCAGGAGGGCTTTGTGGTGGTGAAGGGTGTCAGAGTGGCAGGGTCCTTGCTGGCACAGCCCTGCTGGGTGCTGCCTCTTGGTATGCACAGCACCCACCTTGCACTCAGTGGCACACATCATCTTCCATCCTTGTGATTGCTCTTGTTTATGGTGGGGCAGCATTTATTGTGCATGCAAACGACTGGCTGGGGAGGGGCCAGAATGAATAATCTTAATTCCAATCTCGAACCTCCTTTTACCAGCCATCAGAGTTTCTTCTCTGGAACATGCTGAGCAAAAGGCCCCAACAATGGCACCTGAGGGCTGGATTCTCTGAAAACTGTTACAGAGAAAGGAGAGTTGTCTGATCTAACGGCGACCCACCAAAATGATCCACACATTAGGTCATCTCCAGTGTAATTGAAGAGCCTTTGGTTTATTATGGCAGGGATTCAACTCATGGTGAGACTCAAGTGGCCTAATTATAAACAAGGCTTATATAAAATAGAAAAGGCAGAGGAAAAGAAAGTGGCTGTTTAAGAGATGTGACATAAAGCACCACCAAGGCTCATTTAAAAGCATTTCCTCTGCTCCTCTCTTCACTTACAGCACTCTTAAAAGTAGAGGAGCTTTCTCCTTTCCTCTCTGCTCTTCTTAAAGACTCAGCCTGCCAAATTCGCAGCCTTCCAGTTTCCAGGCAGTGCAGTCCCCCTCATGGTGTGATTGCACGCTGCCAAGCTTGCCTTCCCTTTTGTTCTTCTAGAGTGCACCTCTCTCCTGCTTTGGCCTACAAGAAGTTTGATTGACGGGGTTTGCCTGTGGGATGGAGAGCCCAGCAGAATTGCTTAATGTATGAGTTAAGTCACCAGTGCAGACAAATATCCCCTGCTTCAGGTTAGCTGGTGGGCAGCTGGTGAGAAGAATGGTTTAATGCTGACATGCACCTCTGCCGTCACCTTCAGTATAAATTGCTTGCTCTTCCATCCTGCCTTGACCTTACTGCTAATCTTTGGGTGTGGCTGGCTTCCCTTCAGGGCTGGTGGTGGCCTTGGCCAGATGGTAAGCAGTGTCATGTTGCGCTCTGGGGCTCAGCTATTGCTTGTCCCAAAAGCTCCTCTGTACATGCTTCTCCACCGTGGGCACCATGGTGGACGGTGGACCACCTCCCAGAGTGCTGGTAAACCACCTTCCTCTCACTCTCCATCCCCAGGAGCAGGTTGGGCTGTGAGCCAGCCAAGCCTGTTCTTCAGGTGCGGCTGTCTGCCTCCCTCTGACCAGTATTTCTGCTCCAGATCAAATATACGTTGCTGGTAAGTTAAATCCAGACTGTCACGGTCTGTAATTTCCATTGCAATGACAGGCATTGGCAGGAACTCTTTGTGCACGCTGCCTGCCACATCCCCTTTAGTTCTTGTCCCCTAAGCAGGGTTTTCAGGGGTGTTTTTGGAGTGCTGGTCTGCAGCTCTAGGGACTGGCTCTGATAATGCAAGGGGGGGTTGTTTTTAATCTGTATTCCCAGAGCGATGTTTGTACTTGCAAGTCCGAAACCCTCCAGGAGCCCTGGGCCTTCGTGTTTGCTTCCACAGAGGCTTGTGCTGTCCTGGTGCTGGTGTGCAGCAAGTACGTGGGTCACGTGGCTCCAGGAAGATGGTTTTTAAACTGCTGAAGGTTCCCTAGTAAATTCAGGGGTCACCTTTCACTTCCTTCCTAATCCTGCTTGCAATAGCACCACCCACAAAGCAGGAGACCCAGCACATCTTGAGTGATAACCTCTAGGGCTGCTCATTTTATAAGCAGGGCTCTGATCCTGCTTTTGTTCCTTCCTTTCTCTTACAGATCCTCCCCAGGTCTTCCCAACACGACGTGTCTCTCTGAGTGTCTCTCTGAGTGTCTCCTCCCGTGGCTGCCATCTCTGGTAGGATCTTCATTGCTGCTGTCTGAAAAGGCCAGAAGATCACTTGGATCACATTTCACTCCTTCTTTTGCTGAGCCAGGGAGTCCTGAGATCTAGTCCCTTCTCCAGTTTTATCCAATGACAGAGGATTTCCCAGACTGGGGGATGCATACGGGCTTACTATGGGCTTCCCATTGTTATTGCTGGATCACATGAAGCCACCAAGAGTTTGGAAGGCAGCTAAATCTTCTGTATTCACACCTTTGGGTCTGGGGAATTCTGACCTAGCAGAAACCAGGTTCCCCAGGATGTCTGACCACACAGATCACATTTTGCTATCTCCAACGTAGGAAAATGAGTCCCTTGGTCCATTGTTCCCTTGAGGCCGGGGCTGTCTGGCTCCAGACCATTGACGGTTCTTCAAGCAAGTCTGTATGAAATTAAATATTGACTGCAAAAGCCCAAGTCTCAGTCCTAAACTGATAGGGAGGTTGCTGGGAAAGAAACACATTCCTTAAGAAGGATCTGCTGGTCCAGCTTCAAATGTAGCAAAGACTGTCCTACTGTGCATGTGTAGCACAGTGGGAAATCATCTTCCGTGCTGGGATGCAGTGTCTTTTCATCTAGTAACAAGTCTTCCCAGAAGCCAGGAAGATCTTCCCAGTTGAGTCCCAGTTGGACTTGATTATCCTTATATGGGTCTCTTCCAACTCAAGATATTCAGTGTTGGTGGGTATGCATCGCCTTTTAAATCCCAGTGGTCAAATAGTCATTGAGAAGAATAGGTTGAGGATACCATGGAGGAAAACAGATGCTTCAGTTCCTGCCAGATTGAAACCAGGTGGTAAAGCTGAGATGATAGTCTGGTCCTCAGCCCATGAAAACATCAACCCACTGCTTGGTAGAAAGAAGGAAGGAGGAGGATGTGGGGAAAGAAAAGAGCTGTGGCCATGCTGAAAGAGTTTGACCTAGTCTCCTCCCCAGCGGAAGAAAAGTGGCTTTAGAGGGTTTTGATGTTCTGCGCACAAGGTTGAGCATCCTCTGGTAGCAAAGAGGGACCTGCCTCAGTTCCTGCACGGCTAGACTGGTGTACGTTTGGTCTTACATGGGAAATGTGCCTGGTGGGCAGGTTTCAGTTGGGGGCTTGGTTTGGATGAGGGCAATGGCGGGGTAGAGGATGAGCTGGTGGTGTGCATGGAGAGCTTCTGCTGGGGGCCTGCTTCAGCTCTGCTTGGTTCCTGCTAAGTTAGCGGCAGCAAGGTCTTTTCCTTCCAGCTTATATCTTGGCCAGAGGATCATGACTGCTGTAGGAGGAACTAATTTCAAAAGCTGAGAAAGAAATGCAGCCCCAGGAGCCATGTAAAGAGGAACAAACCCATGTTGATGTGTGATTTTTTTCCTGCCAGGCGCGTAACATAAACTGTATTGACCTGACAAAACATGATGAGAAGAATTTGAAACCAAACTCTGCTCCCCTTGTCAGCGCCACCGTAAATCACTTTCCTCCTGTGCACCCGTCTGCAGGCTGAACTGTTCCTTGCCAAGGCTGTAACACTGCGGGAATGAAAATGCAAGAAAGAATTCTCAAAAACGAGGCAAGAGTCCTCTCTTTTCTCATGTGCATCTGATTTTGTTACTCCTGTTGCACGATCTGTGGTCTAAAAATCTGTAATTTAAAAGCAACTCAGTGTAAGAAAACTAGAGCTGAATTTGTGTCCAAGGGCTGGAGTTTCTCTTCCGGTGGGCTAAAGGCTTGGGAGGTGTCCGTAGCGCTCTCTGATGCTCCCATCTAGGTGGACAGAGGCTGCTCAGGACAGCCTTTTGCTTCTGCTGCGAGCCAAAATGCAGTTCCCCAGCTGCAGGGAACCTCGTGGAGCTGCTGCAACAGACCAAGTACTGGATGCGTTCTTAAATTGTGCCTGCCTTTAATAACTGAAACCACCATGACTGGGCTTTTAAATTCAGATTTGTCAGCTTTTATAGTGTTATTTACTACAGCTAGATAAGCTGCCAAGGCTTGGGCGATGCTCCTTGCTTGGGAGAAAAATGATCGCTGGAAGCTTATTCATGGGAGAGTAGACAAAGATACTGCATGGCATGGGTAAGCGAGGTGTGCAGTGGGTAAGCGAGGTGTGCAGTGGGTAAGCGAGGTGTAAGTGGCTTACGGCTGGGTGTGAAGCAGGTGTTTTCTTGCCTTGCCTATTGCAAGAGCTGCATAATGAGAAATATAATGGGAGTGTGGGTTGCTGGCATAATTTCTTCCTGTCCTCCTTCAAATCAGCCCCGCTGGCACATCCCTCTGTGTCCGAGATCTGTCAGGGGCTTGCCGGGGGGTGGCTGGACCTGGGGAGCACAGCACTGCCTGGGGAACC
>NW_010416045.1:0-8345 GCF_000710305.1 Buceros rhinoceros silvestris | reverse complement strand
GCGTGGTCGGTTCCCACCAAGGACCTGCACCTGCGTGGGGCAGTTATGTCCGGCCCACAGGGGTGTTTACCAGAAGCTGCCTGCAGAGAGCCCCGACTCCCTTTTGATTCACCACAGCCCTCTGCTTCCTCTTGTAGCGATGATTAACTCCACTGGCACAGGGTTTCCAACCACATCCATGGGATGCATGCAGGATGGGGCAGGGGCATTTCTGCCTGCTGCCAGGCAGGGTACAGGCTTGTCAGGCATTGGGCCTCTTTCCCACTACGTTTTGCTGCATGGAGAAAAATTTGTGTGGAAAAGCTAGAGTTAGTGTCCAAAACAGCTGCTGCGTGGCGGTGGTTGTTATAACAAAGTGAGCATCACACGTCTCTGCATAATAAACTGAAAAGAGAGGGCTGTTAGCAAGTGGGTCAGGCATTGCCTGAAAAATGAGCTCAGCAACACGCCAGGCTCATGGGGAGGATAAGAGCTGAGCAGAGGAGATGCTGAGCTTCTCCACAGAGAGCTGAAACTCTCTGTCTTTTGCCATTGGCGGACGGATAAAAGAGCTCAGCTGACTCTGATGGGGGAAAACGGTCTCTTGCGTCCTGACCCCAGACCTAGCAGATTTGGAGATGGGAGTGGAAAAAGAGAGAGAGATGGGAAAATAGGATGCCTTTTTTTGCCACCCACAGGCCAGCAATACCCATCTGTCCCTGCTAGCAGTGCTCCTGGGACAGCATTAGGAAATTGGGAAGATGACAGACAAAATTGGCTTTTTTTATCTTAGCAATGCTGGTTTTCACACTGTTTTCAAACCCTACACCAGACCGGTCAGACTGGTGCCGAGCCCCAAAGATCCTGACCTAGGAGTCCTCTCGCAGGACAGCATGGGCAAGGTGGAAGGGAGCACCCAGAGAGCCTCTCCCATGGGTGCAATGCACCCTCTTGTGGTGAGCTGCCACAGTGGGCGCCTAGGCAGAATGTGGCTTTCGGTGGGTGCCTGCTGAGCACCCAGTGCGTATGTGGGGCCCTGCCAGCCCTCCCATGGAGGAACGGTTCAGGGAGACGAAATGTGGTTTCTCCAGGCTCAGCACACCCCAAGGTGGGCTCCATCATTTCCCACAGGGTCCTCCCACCTCTATTCCCTCCCTGTTTTATGCAGCGAAAAGCATAATTTTGACAAAATACTTGAAGCTGGCTTCCCCTCAGCTGGGATCAACCTGCCCTTCTCCCTGTGACACTTCCTCCCTATGAGGAGTCTGCAAAGCAAATCAGTACTTTGCATAAACAAAGACCCAGAGAGGTTTGGGTAAAAAACAGAGTTGAGGAGCTGCACAAATGCTTTTTTTTTTTTTTCCCATGAGAAAAAAGTAGATTTTCTCCGTAACCTCCTAATGCAGGGAAGGGTTTCTCCATCTGGCCACCCATTTCCTCCTTGCTACCACCTGGAGCCAAATCACAGTTTGCCACAAGGTGCCTCGCCTTCCACTCACCCCTTCAGGAGGACTTGAATTAAGACCCCAGTTGCTTTCCCTGTGGGAAGGCTGTGCTGCTGATGCCGGTGCCTTGTCCAGCTGCATCCCGCAGCCTCAGATGTGAGCACAGCAGAGGGGAACTGCTGCAGGGGCAAGCAGTGGGTTGGGGCACTGGGTTTCCCCCACAGGTGGGCAAGTATCATCGCACCACCATGGTCCCCATCCCCAAACTGGCCAGGGCTCTGTGAGCTCTCAGTCCCACCTGCTCCCGGCGCGCTGGTGTTAGCTTCCTGTGACTTTAAAGTTCCCTCGGTGCACAAAGCAAAAGAGGGAGGAGAAAGGGTTTCATCATCACTCCGGAGAGCAGACTTATAAAAACTTTGTGCTCACGCTGCCTGCCTCACCCACAGGCTTGGAGGGTTTTCGGCCCGGATTGTGGGGGCTGCCGGCGGCGTGGCAGGCCAGAGAGGAACAGAAGCCTGTGTGCAGCCCAGTTATCTGGGGCTCCCTGGGAAGCACCCACAATGGGAGTCCACCCTGACGCCAGCAAATCCCCGGTCGGTGTCCCTAGAAGGTCCGGCATGTGCTCTCGGAGTATCTTCTGCAACATCAAGGTAAGGAGCAGTGCCTGGCAGGGATGTGCCACTTCCCTGACAGGGCAGGAGTAGGATGCTTGCGTGGAGAACGACCCCAGCCCATCCCATGGGTCTTCGCATACCCGGTACAAACTGCCGGTAAAATGAAGGGTGTTTGCTAAGATGCGGAATTTTAAAGTCAGTTCCTTGGGCAGTCCTGGATGACACTGCCGAGGTCCACCCGGCTCGGTGTGCGGGAAAGGCTGGGGTCTCAGTGGGTTTTGGAGTGGTACCCTGCACAGTGCGTGGGTGTTGTGCCCTGTGGAAGCTGTGTAGGCAGCTCTCGTGGGCTGCGGAGCTTACCCACAGCATTCAGTACACAGTGTGCTGCTGCTTAGGGAATGATTAACCACATCCTGGTGCAAAAAGAAAACATTGCCCTAAAGTAACACCATCTTGCTTTAAAAACTTTGGTGAGAAGGACATTTTGAGTGACAGAAGTGAAATCTTGGCGGGTTGAAGTGGCTTTTCTGATGTCAGCTGCCCAGTTACTCACCTGCTCCTATTAGCAAGGTGAGAGCTGTCATATTAAAGCCGGTCCCTGCCAGAGCTTGAGCTCACTGCCTGCATGAGAAAACCCCAGCCACCTCTCTCATTTTAAACCCTGCTAACCATTGTGCTTTTACACTGCCCCTCACCCTGTCATTTTTGGATGGGCACCGAGGCTGCTGCACATGTTGGTTCCCTTCCACAGGACATCGCTGGGCTTCCCGGTGGGGGCGGGGGGTGGATTTTCGTGCCTCACTTGGCAGCATCTCTGCACATTGGCATCTGAAGCAGCCGGGTGCAGTTTTGAGGAACGGCATCTCCCAGCAGCAATTACCAGGCTGCCAGTCATGCCCAGGGCTGGGGTGTAATTTCCCACCAGTGTTATTGAGTACGAGCGTGTGTTTGCTGCGAGGAAGGGTTTGTCAGCATTTCCCAGCTAAGTGTGTTTTCAGGAGAGCGCACCCATGCGGAAAGCATCACAGTCCAGAATGCATTTGGGGTTTATTTGCCACCCATCTTTCCTTACCTTCCATGAATGATGGCACTTCCTGCTCCTCTCCAGGCTGTGCTTGCTTGGGGTCGGTTTCTGGGCAGCAAAAATATCACCAAATCATGTGACCCAACAGTTCTGTTGGAGTGCTGTGGGGATGCTTTAGGGGCTGTTCCCAACAGGCTGCTCCTCCTCCTGGGGTCTTTCAGGGAGCATAGAAAGGCATCATCCCAGATTATGTCTTCCAGCCGTACATCCCTGAAGGTCCCCACTGCCCAGGCTGGGCTATGCCAGCAGGAGACTTGATGGCCCTTTTTGGCTGTAGGGAGGAGGAAGAGCTTGAGATAACCCAGGTAATTTAGAGCTCCCTCTGTGCTAGTCTGACATGCCTCTGGAAGGGATTGATGACCTGACCCCTTCTCTGCTGGAGGTGCAAAATGTGGCCCTAACCCCCTCCAGGCTGGTCCAGTAATGACCATGGCTCAGGGTGAGTAACGTCACCCAAAACCAGGGTCCTTCTTGTAGTTCATATTTTTCCTGGAAATATGCACAGCTCCCTTCATCTGTGTACTGGCAAAAATATCCTGGAACTGAAAAAACATTGTCAAACTCGATGCTTGTTTCAGGATGTAAAACTTCAAGGTTAAAATAAGTCCCCCAAAATGTTAATCCATTTCTGCATCCCATAAGCAGCTGACGCAAGCTGTGTATGCCTCAGGAGTCAGGCTGGGTGCTCAGGCACTTGGTCAGGGGATGTGTCACATACCTCCTAAGGGTAGGTGACCAAGGGCAGATGACACAGGGGTGTTGTTTCGCCAGCCACAGAAGCTGTGGCTGTGCCAGCAGGTGCCTGGCTGGCTGCCTGCACCCATCAGCTCCAGCTCGAATTGCCCTGTGTCTGGCGCTGCCCAGTCTTAATTTCAAAACGAGCAAGGAGCCTGGAGCTCCCCAGACCAGCCAGGCACCCACCACTGAGCCTGTCCAGAGGGTTCTGGGAGGTAATTTTGGAGGGAGAGGTGCCTGATGCGGCATGCAGACTGACCCCAGAAGCAGGAGGTGCTGCCAGAGACCCCCACCTCCCGCCTGCCCTGGCTGGTGCAAATACAGCTGCACTAAGAGAAAACCAGCATGTGAAAAGAAGCTCTTTCATTTTAAAAAGTCAACAGGTTTTTGCTAAGTGAGGAGCCACCAGCCCTCGATTTAGCACAGCCCAACACTGGCTCCTTGCACAGACATTAAGGAACAGTTTGAGCTCTATGAAAGCATGCTTGTTGGCATCAGAGGGATGATGTGTGCCATCTGGAATGGTGTCCTGACTGGACAACCATCCCTTGGAGAAAATGTATGTAAATTGACAGGCAATGATATTCCCCACCCTCTCCTGAACTGTTCATTCTTCCTGTGCTGTGACATTTGTGTTAAAAAAAATACGTATATTATAAAAATAACTGCTTCAAGGTAGGAAAGCACTAGCCCGTGTGCAGTTGTCAATCCTCTCAGCCCCCCCAAATTAATAGAAACTCAAAGTGTTCCAGATTTGGGAAGTTGTTTCATTGTGAATGGGTTGTTAGAGAGCAAGATGTACAGTAAGCGCCTCGGTTTATATGGTTTTATAGCTGTCTGTATGCGAAGCCATCAGTGCTGCAGATCACATATATAAAGTCTTCATCCATCACCTAAATGTGTGGGAAGCTGCTGGCATCATCACACACAGAGACAGGTATTATAAAGGGGTTAAATTAATTAGTCACAGCATCCTCACATAAGCAATGGCAGTTTCTGATGGGGACATATTTCCAGCACCACAAAATCCCCTAGCGGCAGGAGGCCCCAAATCTTAATCGCAAATCTCATATTTGATCCATAAAGCTCACATGCCAGGATCATTTTCAGAGTGCCTTTTGCAGGGCTGGGGACAAAAACAATGAATTGTTTTTCGATGCAAACCACCTTGCTCCTCTATGTTTCCTGCTGTGGGGACCACCACCTCCCTGTGTCGGTTCCCATCGCTCTCGGGGGTTTTTTCAGCAATGGCCCTACTGCTGCAGATGTTCAGAGGTGTGGGAGAATGATGGTGTCAGAAATGGGCATCAAAGAGGGAAAGGTCCTGGTAAAAAGCAGTGGTTTTAATGGTTCTGCAGGGATTTGAAGAGCGGGATGATGACGGCAGCTCTGGGGATAGAAGGTATGAAGGGGCTGGTGATGATGCAGGAGGACTGGTGCAGAAGCAGGAGCTCAGGGAGGCAACGCCTCATGGATCTGGTCGCTGGCTTCTATCCGTGCTCTGACACAGCAGGCATTTACAGGTGGTCTCTGTACCCTATGGGAACATGGTTGGTGACAGTTCCTTGTTGCTGCTGTGGAAATTACTCCCTGTTACTCTGGGTATTACTGACTATATCTAATACAGCAGTTACACCGAAGGACACCAAGGTTCTGTCTACACATACATTTAAGGGCACCGCCTGGCTCAGCCAACAGGGTGTGTGCTGTCTGCAAGGTGTCTCGTGGCTGGAATAAGCCTGGACATTGTGCTTGTTTTTGAGTGCCCTCTCAGGCGTGGCAGGGTTGCTTGAACCTCTCTAGAAGCTGGCTGTTTGTCTTGAATCTCCTTGAAGACAGAAAGCAGAATGCAAAAGGCCTTGAGTTTTTGGGGCTGGGAGGTTGCTGCTGAGCACTGTCTCCTGCGAGAAGCCTAGAGCATCTTGGTAGTCTCACAGCCTCACAGTCCACAGTGGTGGAGGTGGGTGATGATGAGCAAAGGACAGCTCCCTGCTTTGAAGTTCACCAGAACTTCCAGGGTTGGCTGGGTGGCACTAGCATTTTGTTGGAGGTGCAGTTCCGCTGCTTGGCAAATGCGGTACGAAGCCAGCCTTCAGGGGAAGCCAGCACCCAGTGATACTGCGGACACCAAGGACTTCACAGCCTGAAGGAACAAACCAGGTTTGAAAGGTGAAGTGGGTGGGTAGTCTCTTGATAGCCGTGCATGGCCAATGGACCCCATTGATGTTCCCCAGTCCAGAGTCTTAACCGTGTCTCTGATCATCATGTCCATGCCCATCTTGCCATTCCAGACATCCACTGAAAAAGGATTGTTTCAAAGGTGGTGTCTATTTACAGTCCCTCAGATGTTTTGGCTTCTTCACCTTTATTGTCTCTTTCATGGGTTTTGTGCTATTTTATTTGATAGCTAATTGCTTGTTCAGGATCCCCAGAAACACAACAAAGAGGAAAGCTTTATGAAAATCTTGTTACTTAGCTATGTGGGACTGGGTTCAGCTGGAATCTGGCTAGCTGGAGAGCGCAGGGAAGCAGCATGAAATGATTTGGAACACAGGCAGGGGGATGCTTTACCGTGCGGTCTGCCCAGCATGGAAAGGGAAGCAGGAGGATAACAGAGAACATCAGCTAGAGGAGATTTAAAAGCCCTAGAGGCAGATTTAAATTGGGTGCTGTATTGGGGCAGGGAGAGGGGTGATATGGGAGAGCGTAGGAGAGGAGACAGCAAGGTTAGAAGGAGACGGAGAGCTCTCAGGCTGTGGTAAGTCATCCTAGGCTGAAGATGCTGGGGGCATGTGGGGTGCAATGGCCAGGAGCGGGAAGCTGTTCCCTCCCTGGGGAGACTGGATGCCTTCTGCAGAATAAACAGGAACTTTGCCTTGGGGTCTCAGGTTCCAACAGCATTAGGGCAAGTTTTTTATCACTTCCTTTACGGGGAAAAAAGGAATTTTCTGAGAGGACTGTATTTCAGAAGCCTGGAGATGTAACAGTTGTGCTTTTGTATCCTGTTGGAAAAGCTCATGAATTGTTATATTTAGCTTTCAGCAAGAATAGGAAATTCATCAAGTCATTGGTCTGAAGACAGCATGGCTGCAGGTTTGGAGAGGGAAGCGCTGATAGGAAAATCATTGATGATTAGGGCCATTGGTTTAAGCAAGAAGAACAAAGGATATTCCAATACTGGGCACTGTGCGAGGAGTTGGATGAGCATTTGTAGCAAAAAAGCAAGCAGGGTCCTTACGACAAGTGACGTGGAGAGAAGGACCCACTGTGACTGGGGTGTTCCAGCATTCATGGTGATGGTGCTGGCATCAGAAAGCGGAGGTTGGGTTTGGATGGGTCCAACATCATGTTAATATCTGGTTTTGGTGGGGTCAGGTTTCAAAAGAGAAAAACCACCTGGCCTTCAGCAACCCCAGCAGCAGGTTACGGAAAGAGATGGGGAAGAGCTGGATGGTAAAACAGGTTGGAAAGTTTAGTGGGATCAAGGTCTGGGAGACATGAAACAAGATAATTTTATGAGGGGTGAGGTGGTTCAGTGCCCAAACACAATCAAGGAGTGGTCAGTGTAGATAAGATTATCATGAGCATGGGAGAGGAGTGTTGCTGATAGGGAGCACAAGGCATGGCCAGGCTTGTGGGCGTGAGACAGGAGTGTTTACATAAGCTTGTGGGTCAGGGAAAATGAAGCCAAGCTGAAGCTACCTTCAAGGAACTTGTGATCAGCTCCTGATGCACCATAAAGAGAAGAGATCTTTGTGAAAAAAGGAAGAGCTACCACGCAACCTACCTGTGAGCTCAGTCTGGTTGCAGAAAGAAAGAAGGCTGCTTATCAATGTGCATTGTTATTTTGCGGGCAGGAGTATTTTCTCAACAGCAGTTTGGCTTCCCAAGCAAACTGTCACACCTTACACTCTGGGGGTCTGGTCTCAGCAATCCTCTGCAACCAGAACCCTCTTTTCTTTCTGACATCTGCAATGCACACCTGCACGGTAAGGCAGTGGCAATTTTTTATGTCCACTGTAGCACTCTCTCTATAGCAACTGAGCACAGAACCACAGAATCATCTGGTTGGAAGAGACCTTTAAGATCATCGAGTCCAACTGTTCACCCTGCACTGCCAGGGTCCCTAAACCATGTCCCTCAGCACCACATCCACATGGCTTCTGAACACCTCCAGGGATGGGGACTCCAACACCTCCCTGGGCAGCCTGTTCCAATGCCTCACAACCCTCTCTGTAAAGAGATTTTTTCTGATATCTAACCTAAATTTCCGCGGGTGCAACTTAAGACCATTTCCTCTCATCCTGTCATTCGTAACATGGGAGAAGAGACCGACCCCCACCTCCCCACAACCTCCTGTCAGGTAGTTGTAGAGAGCAATAAAGTCTCCCCTGAGCCTCCTCTTCTCCAGGCTAAACAACCCCAGTTCCCTCAGCTGTTCCTCATAATACTTGTTTTCTAGACACTTCACCAGCTTCATTGCTCTTC
>NW_010416044.1:48644-48939 GCF_000710305.1 Buceros rhinoceros silvestris | reverse complement strand
GGGGCGCTCCCTCAGGTGAGCGAGGGGCGTGCGCGCGGGGCGGTTTCCCGCCCGCTGGGCTCCCTGAGCGGGAGCGCGGGATCTCCTCAGGCTGGAGCCCCCGGCAAACACCCACAAACCACAAGCGGGGGAAAACACCCAACTCCCGCTTCGTCCAGGCTGCGCCAAACGAGGCGCCGAAAGAGGGTGGCTGGAACAACCTTCTGAAGAAGAAACCCAGCCGCGGGCCCAGGTACTGTCAGCTCGAGGCCGCTTGACAGTCGGGGATGTTTTCCCATACGAGCGATGCACGGCT
>NW_010416044.1:32329-48503 GCF_000710305.1 Buceros rhinoceros silvestris | reverse complement strand
CGGTTTTGAACGTGTGGTGGAGGTAAGAGCAAAGGAGTGCGGAGCTGGGCCGCAGCGTGCCTGTACTGCTCAGAGAGCAACGTCAGGGCATCTCCGGACACACCTAGGCTGTCCTTAGGATGATTTTCACAATGTCTTCAGCTAGGCTGGAAATACCACAACAAGATGTTTCCAGATTTCCAGGATTTTCTACATCTGTAGCAAGAACTGAAGTGCTGCCATACATGCACGTCTCTCCTCTGACGCTTGTGCGAAGGAAAACAAGGTGCCAAGGACTCATGGTTTACAAGCATCCTACAAAGAATTCGATGACTACAAGCATCTCACAAGAACTGGCTCTCAGTTAATTTCTTCCACTCTCAGAAATTTGTTCTCAAGATTTGAACCACTTAAAACAAGCAGCATTGACAGGAAAAAAGGTTATAGTGAATATACAGTAGAAAAAAACCACAACAAAGTATGATAGATCCATGTCTAGAACAGAGAAATTGAGGGCAGTGAACGTGAACATGAGAAGGAAAAATTCAGTATATAAGCCATGAAAGGCACTCTAGTTGTTCTACAGGAGGACTTTGGATAGGCACATGTCCTCCTCAAATCCAGCTGTGCTGGAGGTCACTGAGCAAGTTCTGTCAGAGCTGCTCTGCTACCTGTTACACGTTAGTCAAAAAAGTGTGGTTAGCAAACACAGATGTTTGGGTTTTTCCCCTTGGTATTAAGTTGACTTGTCAGAAAAATGCTCATGAGACAGAACAGCCCTAACATTTGTTGTTGTCTTGATCTTTTACATATTTTGCTATTTAACAGTTGCTTTTCCTATACATTTTTTCACATAACCAGAGGCCATGACTAATCTTGAAGCTGTTTTAGTAAAAGATTAGTTTGCTTAGCTCCTTTCACTGTTGTTTTCAGAAAGCACAATAATTTTAACCTCTACCCCCTCTAACCGGTAAAACTGAGAAACAAGAAATGGAAAAGAAACAAAGGAAACTTTTTTTTTCCTCAAAGTTACATGAGCTATGTGGCAAATTTTTCAGCTGAACTCACAGACACATGTATGTATGGCTGCATTTTATTACGATGAAAGTGTGAGGAAATATGTTGACAGTTTGTTCAGCCTCGTACAGTAGTTTTGTAACATGCAAAGGAATTGAACTTAACAGAAAACAAAACGCTTCATTAAAGAGATGTTTAGTCCTCTAATTTTCAGGTTATTGTTAGAGGTTAATTAAAACAGGTGTTAATCAATGATGTTATTATACAATAATACATGTCAATTGCATTTAGAAACAAACCAGAAAACAAAGGTGAAAGATTAATTTCTTGCTAAAACAACCAAGCTATGTTGACTACTAGTTACTATTATATAGTCTTTAGGTTTTTTTTATTATCTATCAGACAACCGCTCAGCAGACAATTCAATTGCTGTCTGGCATGCTCAGCATTAAACTGCTCAGAAAACTGTTCTCCTGTATTGAGTTTCAGAAAATTTGTTTCATATGATAATTAGGCCAAGACATTTTTCTTTCTTTTTGTTCTTAATTTTATTTTTTGTATTGAAGGCGGATAAAGAAAAAAACAGAGAGAGAAAAGGTGGGACTAGCACAATTGCTAAAACTTCTATATTGGCTGTAAGCACCCCAGACTGACGAGGAGAGCTTTGACTGGGTTTTGATTGAAAGCTATATCTGACACTTTATGAGCCTTTGAGGAAAGTTTCATTTGAACATTTAAATATTCATTAAAACTGTAGTTTAAATCAAACATTTTGTCAGTTTCTTACAGATCTTTGGCGTATTTTGAAAATGAGTTGTAGAAGTACTTGGTATAATAATGCTACCAATATTAAGACTTTGTTCACTGAGGGCCATAGTCCAGCTGGAATACTGCAGAAGTACAAAGTTGCCCAGTGAAATAAGAAGTTTTCAAATGACTGTATACAAATACAGAAATAAGCTAAATTTACACTGAAGACAGAGTTGGGTCATACACAGAATATCATCTCAGTGCAGGCTACTATTTCCTTTCCCACCCCTCATAGACTTACTTTTCTTTTCCTCTCCTTTAAATGAAGGCTTTGTCCTTGTTTATGAAACTGGCTCGACACTACTGTCTCTCTGTCCAGGCAATTGCAAGCAGTTGTGAAATACACTACCAAGTGGATTATGCGGCTGAGGCAAACCCAGGCAGTAATGCCCCAGCAGCTTGTGCCGCAGAGGAACTCCAGCTGCTCACTACCCCAGCACCCCTTGGGTGCTGAATAGCACCCCCAAAATTCAGCTCTCCTTTTGAATTGAGTCAGGCTGTGTTGAAACCTTGGCATTTTAGTGCTGTGCTTGGCTCCTAGCCTCTTGATCTCTTTCTATTCAACTAAATATTCAACTGTATTTTGACACTTTATCATAGTCCTTGCAGGAAAGGATCTGATCCAATAATCACAATGGAGGAAAAAAGAAAAAGTCTCTCTCACAGCATATAATTACTTTGAAATACTGCTTCTTTTATTACAATATATATTGAAAAATTTCTCACATGATTATAAAAGATTAGATGTCTGTTGCTTAAGAAATTAAAAAATCCCTATTATTACTGTATTTATTAAGGAATTAAGTAGACATTTTTATCTATTTCTATTTTATCTGTATCTTATTTCAAGCAATCTTCTAGTCTCTACCGTTAATTTCACTGACTTGTATTCTCAAAACATTTTATCTTAAGCAGAATGCTTACAGAGTTGATTTTAAAATTATATCTCAACCATTTTAACAAGTTTAACAAAGGACTTTTGAGTTATATGAGCATGAGAAAGTACCCTTCTATAACAATCAGACCACTTTGGCTATCATAGACTACCAAGGAACGGTTCTATTTTAAATATTAATTTACTGTAGTGTAAATTTACTTTCAGAGTAGAAGAAAGAAGAAATTTAATTTTACACTCTTATCAGATGCTTTTTAATGTACGACTTCTGTTTTCTCCTCAAAAGATTACTAGCCACAGAGGGAGGCCCTTCATTTTCTACCTTACTTACTCTTTTCACAATGGTCTTTCTTTTTTTTTTCTCCCATCCTCTCTCTCCTTCTTGGGGGTAGCCCCTGTCTTTTGATGACATTTGTCATCTCTTATTCTCCCATTTCTCTATTCTCCCATATACAGCTGTCAAATGCACAGGGTACTCCTGATACAACCCAGAGCTCTGGGTTCCCTCTATCTCTAACCCACGCGCACAACGTGGAGAAGTGTGTAACTGTATGCTAAAAAAGCCTGAATAATCCCAGCCATTAGGGTAGCTCTTTGAGAACATATTTACCTTGCAGGAGAATAAGTTAGAAGATGAAGATTTAAACTGTAGCTTGTCTTCCACAGAATTTAATTTAATTTAGCTCACATTTACAAATATTCTTCCTACTTAATATAAGACTGTACAAATATTCATCTTATGTACACAGTGATCACAAGTGAGATACAATATTCAAAGTTGAAAGGTGAGATGATGAGAAAATACCATTGACTTTAAAAGCTATTGAGGGGAAAATACAGGCAATGCAATGTCTGATCACACATAATAAGATAACTTCAATATTCATGTAACAATATGTAGTCTAATAATGAAGTGAATAATTAGTACTGATATGAACTTTGGTTGAAGATTTTGGGCACTATTTTATATCTAGCCACCATGAGACTTTCTGACCTCCCATTCTTCTCATTGGGCAACTCATTGGGCAACATATCCACATCTCTTCCTTCACCTTAACGATGCAGTCTTTGTCCCACTATCCTTATTCAAGTAATCCCAGCAATGACAAAAGATTTTCCAAGAAGAGCATGCAGAAAACCTAGGAACTACCAAGTGCACCTACATTATAGTTGCAGAAACCACAGCAACTGTTAGCTGCTCTGCTGTGGTCTGTGTAGTTCCTCTTGGTCAGGTCCAGTCTGCTAGAATTCGGCTGAGCCCACACTGCAGGAACAAGCTCGTTTTTTGGGAATAGCATAGATTGAGTATTTTGCACAAATATATGAACTTAGTAATTTGCTGGCATTGTCAGTATATTTATTTGAAGAAAGTGTAAAGGCTGCATTGTTTCAGTCATTGCAAACGTAAATATTGATCAATTTATCACAGAAATAATAATGTACTTAATTAAATGGCTTCTATGCTTTTTATGCATGTAGCTCTTAAGTACTATTTCTTTTATCCATTTTACAATAACACCCCCAGTTTTAGGACATGGTACTAGGCATTGTAGAGCTCTGTGCAGATACAGATCCATATCAAAAAATGCTTTACAATCTAAGTAGACAGAAGATTTATCACAAAAAAAGAATACAGACTATACTGAAACAAAAAAACTGTGCTATCCTGAAACGAAAAACATATATCATGGCAAGATAATACAGAGACTTTCTGGGTAATTTAACAATTCCACCTCTTATCCTGAAATAACATACATATGTGTAATGTTAAGCAATTGTTAGCATTTTTGATATATTTAAATTTTAACCTAACCTAACTAAGGTCTAAATTCTTAAGGTTGGCGTCCAAATATTGCATCCTAGAGACAAAATATATTCTGTCTCTCTCTCAGAAATATTAATTTCAAATCTTATTTTACCTTTATTTAACCTTATTTTACCTTTTATTTATTAGCTTTCTTTTGTTTACAATGTATATCAAAGATTGTCTTGGTTTAGGATCTGCAGGCAAATTAACACATATCTAGTGTACCAAGGAAGACAGCACATAAAGACAAAAATTAATATTTTTATGTTTTAAGATACACTGTTGCTTTAAAATATAGCAGGACAAATTTTTATTTAGCTTAATATATCAATTAATCAATCCTTTTAGTCATATGAGGATTTACAGACATATTACAACTTATATTCAGTTTTCTTAAAAATGTGTGGTTTTATGATGAGAACTAAGGCCAATATCTGGTAAAGAATTTAGGCTCCTAATTCCAACTAAAATAAACTTATTTCAGTAGAGAGGTGAAATGTTAAATATAATCTTGGGTTTAGACCCAGGTAACTTTTGGAACAGAGATAAAATCATCACTATCCCATATGAAAATTAACTGGTTTTCTTATAGACATGCACGGATAACTTAATTATTGCTTTTTTGCCTTTTTTTTCCCCTACGTTTGGCCAAAGATAAGGAAATATTTCCAAGCCTATGGAAGTCTAAAAGGATATCTGATCCCAAACCTTTCTCCGAACTTAATTTGGGTCCTCTGGCTGGCGCACTTTGCTGACGTTGTGCAATGCCACCACCTGGTGGCTACAAGAATTTTAACCGTTCCGATCCTTTGTCAAACATTTGAGTAGCTTGAAAATAAAGATGAGGAAAAAAGGATTATCTTTAATAGTCTTAAGATTGTTTTTATCTCCAGCCACTTTTCTTGATCAGGTGAGGTAATATAATTTAAATAGTTTTGTGAAGCAGTATTTTAGAAGAGTATAAACGTTTCAGAAATGTCCCGTAGAAGAAACTTTAAAGATCGACTTACGAAGATATTGATCCTTCTGCTTTAAAAGTAAAGTGTGACTCCTGATCCACCAGCAGTATCTTAACTACTGATGTACTGAAGACTTAAGAAAATATCTGTATCTCTTCGGAAATCCAGGCAAGACCCAGAAAGACAGGTTAAGAAAGATAGATAGGTTTTAGAGGATTGGAATTTCCAACCTTTACTGGTTTGTTTTGTGAGGACTGATGCAGAAAACTGCTTAAGCATGTGCTTAACTTAAAATGCTTTCCTCAATAATACCCATTTCAATATTAATTAAAAAGTTATTCAAAACTAAACATGGAAAAATATTTAAAACTGAACCACCCTTGGACCCCAAAGCAGGGAAAAGGGTGGGCAAATGAATGAGCGATCTTGAAATCCTTGGTTTGTTTTGTGAGGACTGATGCAGAAAACTGCTTAAGCATGTGCTTAACTTAAAATGCTTTCCTCAATAATACCCATTTCAATATTAATTAAAAAGTTATTCAAAACTAAACATGGAAAAATATTTAAAACTGAACCACCCTTGGACCCCAAAGCAGGGAAAAGGGTGGGCAAATGAATGAGCGATCTTGAAATCCTTTGCCTGTTTTTGGGGGGGGGGAGGAGGAGTGGTGGGGGCAGGTAGCAAACAGACATGCCTAACAGAATAAAGTTAACTGTCACTTAACTGCAAAAAATATATTCAGTATATATATATAAATAAATTAACAGCAAAAGAAAGGCTTTTAACCTGTAAAACAGAGTTTCCCTGCAATAACAACAAACTGTACTACCAGCATGTCAGATTGGCCATGTCTGAAGCTAGTAGAAGGGTCTGTGTGAAGCTGAGAGATTGCTGAAAAGCTGCAGTGTAGGAAGATGGCAAAGGCACACTACCCTGTCTTTCTTCACTTTGATGCTCCAGGAAGAAACTGAGGAAACATGTGCTTATGGCAACTGCTAGCCAAAACCCCAAATCAAGCAAGACATAAGCGTTTGCACAGTAGAAGGTACCTGCATATATTAAGTATTTCATGGAATTAATTTTTTTTAAAAAAATTTTCAGTTCCACTTGTGAACTAAGTACTTATTTTGCACAACTCTTACAAAGAGTATTCTGAGAACTAAAACCAAGAACAAACAAACAAATGAACTTAACTCAGGGAAACTAGTTCATCCAGCCTTTACCATGGTTTATTCCTTGCTTTGTTTTGAAAATAACTAACATCATCTTGTATGGGTTTCCATTTCATGTCCCACAACCATCCATTGTCTTAAGAAGTTTAGAGCCTAATTATAAATCTTAGCCCAGAATACTTAAGGTGTTTTAAATCTTGAAATGTAGAGACTTCAGTGATGAAATAGGTTCTGTCTTTGGCACTCATGCAAAGTCTGCTCATTTTTATCAGGGCTTAAAGCACTCACAGAGATATGTTCATTTAGATTTGACACTATACTGATGACCTAAACTGATACTCAAGTTTTCCCGTTAATACTGGTTTCTTTAGGCAGAAGAGCTTCTCCTGGTTAGATAGTATTTTGTGACTGTAGAGGGTGCTCTTAAAATACTGGTGATGATAGTAATATAAGGCATTCAGGTTTTTTCTGTAAAGTTTATCAAAGTTAGGATGCCTATATTTAGCAAAGAAAGTTGTTCTACAGTGTGTTTTATTTTGGATCGAGCTAGAGTCACTATCCACATTTGTATCCAAATACATCCCTGGAAACTTTTCTGGATTTAGTTTATGTTTAGTTTCTGCCAAGCAGCGATAGTATCTTCTGAGAAAACTGTTGATGCTGTCTAAAACAAGTTGAAAGTAACATGAGATAGAGTGTATTTTTAGTTGCAAGGCCATTCAGAGTTAGATAAGAGCTTATTGTTCCAAAGAAGTAATTATTTAAATATTCATAAAAATTCTTTAGTTACATGAAGTTGGTGGTCCCACATTGTGCTATCTGGAATTCTGTTGGGAAGGATTTAACTTTATTTTACTTTTGTTTGTCTATAGTTCAGTTGATTGCTCCACCATACTCCCAAGCTATCTGTTTTTTATACTTTTCTAACTGAATTAGCAGGAGGAAAAAATCTTAGATACAATAGACCAAACCAAACTTTGTCCTGGTATATTTTTCCCTCAACCATACAATGTATATATATTTTAGTATAAAACTATGCGTTCCCCTCAGTACAGTCAAACAATGATTAAGTTAATAGCACGTGCTTGAGAAATGTTACCTCTTTCTAGAGAGGGTAGAGTTTATAAACCTCAGAAAGATAAGAAATTTATTTCAGTAATTAGAACTGCAATAAGCTCATTTTAGCGCAGTGTGAGGAGAGTTAACATTTCTGAGGTCAGAACCTTTCCTGGGAGACCATGACTAGGCTACGGGCTTCTGCTAGCATTGCTCTGACCATCATGCATGTGATGAGGTGTGATCTTTGACTGACATGACTACGTCAAAAAAAGCCTATGCCTATAATACACACAAGGGCAAAACTACACTTTCTCTTAAATAGGTTGTTATGCTGGAGGAGGTGAAACATAGGCTGCAGAAGCACAGTTTTCCCAATCTAAACTTTTCCTAACAGCAATTACTCTGCTTCTTGCCCTGGATTTGTATCCTTATCCTGAGAAGGTACTCTTAGACACAAAGTCAGATAATAAGACTTTTACCAATGGCCACTCATTTGAGATCCAGACATCATATAAGACCAACCCTATTTCAGATCAGGACTACAGAAGATAGTTATTATAGGTTAGAGTGTACAAAGGCTGTGACTCTTTGCCACACTTTTGTAACAGCTCTACTGTAAGCCCAGTTTAGAGCGTAGAAGTCAGTGCAGCTTGTTCTGTCTGGGGAAGCCCTTTGAGCTTTCTTGGCTAACTTCAACAGCATCTATTCCAGGGAGACTTTTGCCAAGATCACTAGGAAACATTCACATCATTAGGAAACCTTTTAAGCATAGACCAAGCTTAACAGATGTTTGCTGGCTTCTGATGAGATGAACTCAGCCTGTTCCTATCTCCACATCGAATTCATCACTCTATCAACTTGCAGGTTAGGGCATGTCCCTTAACATGTTTGTACACTATATCATACAAAGGGGACTTTATGTTACCTGACTGCAGGCTTGCTATGTGAATAGTCAGATGAAATTTTGTCTTCGTGAGAGCTGGCCAAATTAACTATCCCCATGCATAAGGCAAGACTCTTTGATAAAGGAAATGGTAGTGCCTCAGGTCTGATGGAGGAAAATATCTCTGATGTGAGTCCTGTAACAGGGGAACACAATGATAGGCTGAAAAAAAGGAGTTTGTCTCATAGGGCCTTCCTTTCTCAAGACTTGGTATTAAGTAGTAATTTGAACAACAGAAACCCAGGCCTCCCCCAACTTTGATGAGTAGACTATCAAGATAAATAGTCATGCTTAATTTTCTTTCCACTAGAGTTTTTCTGGTGGGCAGTGTTTTCAATCCCATAGGAGAAACTAAAAGGGTCTCACCTAGACGTCCCTTTTACCAAGGTAGGTAAAATGGATTCTTAAAATGGGAAGTTAGAGATGCAAATCTAATACCTTCAATAAGAGTCAAGACTTGAATAGACTTCCTCTGATCACTAATCCTCTATTCACTGAGCTTCTAGATAAAACAGATAATACTTTTCCTACCGTGTTTTGAAATAAAAGCTTGGCATGAATTTCTAATTCTAGGAAAGAGCTCAGAAATGTGGTTTTGAGATTTTCACACCTTTGCAGCTCACATTAAAGGACCAGAATGTCAGAAATTCAAAACTCATCACCCTTCCTTCATTATTTAATAATGGCCAATCTGGGTGTAACCTATCAACTTTGATAATTTCTGTGGGGGACCCTCTTTCCCCACAACGTGGAAAGAAGCAATGCACTTCATTCTGCATTGGAGATTCCACTACACAGCAAAGCATCACATACCAAAGCCTCTAACCTGTAGTCACTTATAAAAATTACCCAACATGTTCTAAATTGAATCTGCCTTTACTGGTTTACTTCTAAAAACACATTCTGCAATTCTAGAAAATCTTAAAAGCTAGGAAAAAAAAAATCTTACATTGTACAGTACTTACATATTTCAAGGAGTGAAAGCTGTAAATGATACACACGTTGGAATGACAATAAGACAAATGGAAGCTTTCACTGGGAAAATGCAAACCAGAAGACAGATAGCTTGTTTTGCTTTAGGCAAAGCATAAATGCAAACATTTAAACTGGAGAAACTCCCCTTTCCTTCTGTGGCCCCTCTAAGCCATTACATTAATTACTGGGAACTATTTACCTACTTCCCTTCATTTAGGGCCCAGGTGCAGACACTCTGGATATGGAGAATTATTTTCATTCTTTTCACTGGAGTGAAAAAACAATACATGGAAATTCAACTTTTCCTTTCTGAAATTCGGGAACATGTGGAAGAATGGCATCCTAATATATATTTTGTGCTTGCCTGTTTTTTCAGTAACCTGTAACAAAACATGAGAGTGGTAGGGGCATCAGTGATGTTTCTTTTTCAGAGTACAGTGAAAATATTTGTTTAGTTTTGTTGCATGGACAGCTGGCAGTGTTTGCACTTATGTGTCTTCTAGCACTTCGCTCAAGAGATACCCTTAATCTTTGAAGAAAGGCAAATATCTCATTTTGCAAGTATGCTGACCTGTGTTTACGCAGTGGCTCTGACAGCCTTCTTTTGTGAGCAGGAGGACGCTTTGAGAAGTGTCCTTAAAGCATGACCAGCCCTCATTTTTCAATATGTGAAGTTGGAGTATTAATGAAGGCATTAAATGTTTAGAAAATAAACAATTGATCAGATTAGAAAATTAAAAAAAAAATCACAGCTCAAAGCCTCGATTTCTAAATTTACAGCAAAGATGATCAGTCGCAACACCTATGATTCTTTTTGGCAATGTAACCGTGTCTCAAAGCTCTTGCTTAGAGTTTCTTTTCCAGCTTCCCCCTAGGGGAAAAGTGAATGAAACCTTTTCTTGTGCTCTTCCTGAGAGGTTCTTCTGCTCTTGATTATTTTGGAATACAAACAGCAGGCTGTGCGACACTGGCTGTATAGATATCTTTAAATAATGATTAACAAATCTACGGCTATTTGCGCAAAGTGAATTGAATGTCTGCCTTCCCAGTAAAGAATAGCAGTCAGTCCCAGGGTAGCCGGGGTCATCAACGGGTGGCTACTGAGTTTGGGTCCCCTGTCACAGCTGCCTGGCAGTGGGCCCACCTCAGGAACAGCCAGCTGGCTCTGTTGGACATTTCAGCTTCCTCCAAGTTTCCATGTGGAGACCTGTGAAGCAGCTGAGTTTACTTTGCCTGATCAACTTATTTGTTGTCAGTCGAGAGAGTTTTCTTATCGCCATGACTGCTGCTGATGCAGTCAGTTTGCACTTGCAGTTTTCAGCATGGCCACTCTGTCGTTTCTGCTGCTCTGCACTGGCCCTTCAAAAGATCAGGTCTGCCTCACAGATTTTATTCGTTTTCAAGTCAGTTCAGCACTTTTATGTTCTGATCCTATTGCTTGTCCAGATGCACAAGTTTCCTTTCTCAGTCTGCTAGCCTCTGGCCCCTAGCAGACTCAGACTAGGAGAAAGACAAATCCTTCCTCTAATGCCTCTTATATTCCAGCTGCATACCTGTGAAACTACACAAGCTGCTTCGTTTAGAAGATCTTGTTAGAGCATAGACACCTGTGTTCTATCATCATTAATGCTATATATCAAACTTTAAGGAGAAGTGTATCTATCTCCTTTGTAGAACTGTGACAAGTAATAATGCAAACAAAACCAACTTGTTCTATGTTCATCTTCACATGACAGAAGAAGGGTATAAGTAGCATCTGACATAGAAACAAAACTTCGAATTGTAGGGTGTAAATCCATGCATTCAAGGATTTTCAGAGGCAATCTTAGGAGTAACTCACTGTTAAAAGTAGGAGAGAACCCTCAGAATAAAAATACTATTTCCTGGAACATTTGTTTTTCTTTAAATTAAAAATACGATGTATGCCTAAGGTATGCAGAAACTTCTTTTTCTATTCTCAACTAATAATGAAGAACTTTTCTGACAAAGAAAGTTATTTGGCCTAGTGAATATAATAATAAGATATTGTAATTCATTTAACTATTTAGTCATTTTTTTAAATCTCATTAGATTAATTCATAGCCTGTTGCATTTAGTTTCCTAGATGAGGAAAAGATATATTTTGTCAACCCCTGTTTTATTATCTGGTTTTTATTTTATGCTGTTTTCTTATCAGGAGGACAGCACTAAAAACATTTGCAGTGATATTCATTGCTTTACGTAACCTCATGATCTGAGTTACTTACAGTCTCAGTTCAGTAGCATGAGTTTTCATAGAATCTGTTATATGAAAGTCTCTCCAGAGTGTTTTTAATCACTCTCAACTTCTCTAATTTTTCTGTGATTGCAGTATCCTTACTGAGATGTGAATTTGAATGAGGAAAAATGGTCTGTTCCCAGCCTTCCTCATCCAGGAGAGATGAATTTAAGACCTTGTCATGAGTCAGTGGTGGTCTCTCTAATCTGGGTTAGTGGTAAGTGCAAGAGAGACAATTACTCGAGTTTCAGCCACTCCCCTCAGATTTAAATACTGGTATTCACAAGGAGAGGAAGAGACATTCAGCTGTTTGCACAGCTATTCCTGTTCACTTTTGAGGAGAGGGTGTCAAATCACGTGCAGTCCTGCCTACTGGCTAGGTGCTATAACAACCACTTTAGTCACATAGGCCATGGCCATCATCACAGCTTCACATTGCATACTTCCTTGTAGAGGCACTAACGAATGTCATACTGATGCTCTTCCAAACCACGCTAGTTAATAATCTCATTCAGTATGAATTATTTTGATATTCAGCAAATTCATCTGACCTTCCCAAATTTTTTGCAGCCTGTCAGGAACTTCTTCACGAGCATAGTCCATGTCAGCAGTTACCCCGCTAAAATTTGCTGGCAGGTAAATTTATTATGACTGAAGCCTAGTCAGGATGGCATCTAAGCTCACGTTCAAGTAGGCAGAATTACTCAGATACTTGAAGATACCAATACTACTCCTTCATAAGTACTGTCTTGAAATGGGGCCTCTATCACCTCTAAGGATGAGCAGCTGCCGAGTTGAAAAAAATTAAACAAATCCTCTGGTATGGAAATTTGGTTTACTACTCAAAGTCGAATAATCAGCTATTCTATCTTTACTGCAGTCACACATTTTGATTTTAATTCCTGTTAAACTTCCTGTTTAAATACCTGTTAATAAATGGCATCTAAAATCTCAGTCAGGATTAGTGTGGAAATATATAAAGTAGATATATCTGAGAAAGATCATGAATTTTAAATTTTAGTGTTGTGTTTGAGAGTTAGTGATTACATTAAGCATGAAATCTGTGTGATTCATGATTATTCCTGCTATTTCTCATTTTTGCTTCAAGTGGAATTGGGCTGATTGTGAAGAATGTTACTGATTTTTTTCTGTTTGTTTAAAAAGGAAGTTGGAACTTTTGAGGGATGTAGAGTGTTATCACTGCCATAGTATTTGAGGGCAGGGAGCTAAAGAGCCTGAGATGTGCTTTCTCATAATAAATACAGTGTTCTTCAGACACAAAGACTTGGGAAGGAAACAAGTCCTTCTAATTAGGAAAGTAATTTTGAGCAGAAAGATGTAAAAGCTTAAGGACTGTTCTTGTCAGAGAGAGATGTTTCTGAGAAGAATTAGGGCAATAGAGGATTATTGTTTTGTTAAGCCTTTGATTGAGTTCTCAGACTTTCATCAGTTCTGTAGCAATGCAAGCAAGAGATCTAAGGCTCGAACACATCTCCAGAAAAGAGATCTTGAAGAAATAAAATAAAAAACCACCCAACCCAGACTAGGATTTAGCTTTTAGGTATTTATAACTTACAGTTGAGAGCCAAGGGGAAGTTCTTCTGTCATCACTCTGTTACTTTTAAAAACAGAGGAGGAAAAATTTTGCTTTTGATTTCCCCAAAAATACTGTGAGTAATCTGAAAAATTCCAAACCAGAGCATTAAAGATCCTTTAGAGGAAAACTCCAGAGTTGTTTTTCAGAGGCTGCCCAGAGCATAATCAAGATTAAAGCCTTTAATGAAGGCAAAGCTTACTTATCTGATCAGATCCTAGCATAATGGTCTGGCATGTGATATTATTCTGTATGTTACATAACTTTTTGTTTAAGAGCATGCTTTACCTTCAGCAGCATGAAGAATATTTTCAACCTGTTCAGATCCTTGAGAAATACAAACAGATTGAAAGAAAAAAATTAATATTTGTTAACAAAGTAAAAACCAAACCTTCCTCTGATTTGGTTAAGACGAAAGCAAGACAGGAAGCTAATAAAGAGGATCAGAGAACCTGGAAATAAATGTTGACAGGCTTGTGCACTGGCAGTTTAAAATCACATGCTATTAAGCATTAGCTTTCTGCTTAAGTGTTTGCCCACAAGATTGCCTTTCCCTAGTAAAGGCCAGAGATTACCCACCGCTCATTTGTGTTTGCAGGTTTTCTGTGATTATGTGTGGGTACATCCTACCCTTTATCAGCTGTAATTCACTGAGGTCACAAGTCCCTTGCCTCATTAAAAGACAGTGAGCCAATTGAATAACAACTCCCTTCTCCCTTCGCACATCTGAACATATGGTGCAGGAGTAGCATGCTTAATTTTGGAAGAGTCAGATCTGGGCAGAAGCTAAGCAGTAAGGGACAAAGTAGGTAGTAAAACTTCGGATATATGGGGTCATATAGTCTTCCTGTTCTGACAATAGAATTGGTGGACTACAGTTTCAAGCTTTTTGGGGTTTCTCACACACCAAGAAAAAAAGATTAGAAGTTACAATATTACAAGCTTTAGTGGAACAATAAAAACAGAAGCATGATCCTACTCCAGTGTGGCAGTGTCTCAGAGCTTCACAAAATCATCAACTGAAGATGAAGTGCTGAGCACACCATAAGGTAGGAGCATTGTATCATCAGGGTGTTTGTCACTGTCAGAAAACGCGACAGAAGAGAAGGTCATTGCTTGACTACCTATATGTCTAATATAATGTGATCTGTTACATTAAATAATACTTTATTGTTCCTCAATACAGGCTTGTAACAATCACCATTCCACAATTTACAGACATAGTCCGACTGTGGGTGGTGCTCATTGGTGTCATGCCATGTCTCACCTTTTGCATTGATGTGAAAATATGGTGCCAATCCTGCAGTTCAGACTGCTTTTGATAAGATGGATTTTTATTTTTTTAATGTTTACATGTAAAGACTTGAACTTCTCACTAAGCTGTTCAGCCTTTTCCAGGCTAAGGAACTGCTATCCTTTCATTCAGCTTTAAAAAATAAATCAGTCACTAAAAATTTTACACTTCAATGCAGACCTTAATGGTTTTGTTCAAATGGTCCTCCAGAAAACACAGTGAAAACAGTATTGCTTAGGAAGCAACGGAGAAACTTTCATCAGCATTGAGAATGCAAATATTCATTGCTTCTGCAGCCAAGTAAACACTCCCTATTTTGAGGCACCAAATAGTCAATCGTTTTCACTATTGTTTACCCGCACCAAGATGTCACGTTCCTTCTTGAATATTAAATGGATTCTGGTTAACTGGAAAACAGTGAAGTTAGCCAGCTTGGAATGCAACTTCATTGCAAATAAAAGGACAATTTTCTACTGCGTCATGACATGGTCTCATAGCGATGTAAATAATCTAGTAGAATGGGTAGCAGCACTCTTCTGTCTGCTTAATGCTATGAGGTCAAAGTTTTGCATGAGGAAAAAGCTGAAAGAGAATGCTGAAACAGTGCTCCTTAAAACTAACTTCCCTTTCTGTGTCAGATATATATAAGCTAATTACTTTTTTGTTATATTCTTAACTAGCAAGCTGGAATGAGGCTTCAGAAAGCTCTTCCTACCATATTTGCACAATGAAATCATAATACCCAACAAGGAAGTGTTTCTCCAGATGGCAGAAGGCAGGGGAAAAAAATAAGAAGAAAGACAACACTGAGGTAGAACAAATGGTATAGAACTTTTCCCTCCCTCTTCACCAGCTGTACGGAGTACAGGGGTGGAAAGAGGGTGCCACGTTCAGTTAATTCCTTCCACAACACACCAAGAATCAGAGTAGCTGATTTTGTTTTCCAGCTCCAGAATACAATGTGATTTGAATTTCTGGGCACATGGGCATGGGGGCATACACAGACGTAGGCATATGTGTACGTACCCTGCTTATTTCCACGTGCTCACATTGATTCAGAAGGCCTAGCGGTAACTTTTTCTGTCAACCATATCCTGTAAGCAGTTCAAGCACAGCTCCAGAGCCAGAGTTATGCTCTGTCACCAGGAGATGGGCTGTGATGATGCATGATTAGTCAAAATCCCTGAGAAAAAGCAGGACAGCTGGGATTACTAAGCCTGGTATCACTGGATGGTAGCGATTGAGTTGTGTACTGGAGTATGGAGACACCTGGAAGCCATTTCCTGCTTGTGAACTGATCTCCCTCCCCCTTTTTCTCAAAGATAAGTATATGCAGTGTGGCTTTTGGCCGCAGTGAGGGTTTTTTTGATTTCTCATGTCAGGAAGGTTTGCTCTAAAGGCACAAATCCAGG
>NW_010416044.1:28769-32207 GCF_000710305.1 Buceros rhinoceros silvestris | reverse complement strand
ACATACAAAGCTTCAAAAGACCAATTTTTTCCCACCCAATCTCTTCTGACTTTAAATTTTTCCAACCCTGAAAAAGCCTTTGCAATTTCATCTTGAAAGTGGCATAAGCGTTGTAACAGTCCAGAGACTGCTTAGGTACTGGCCTGAGCTTTCACACTGCCAAAGCCACTGATTATTGTTTTCTAGCCCTACCTCACTAACGTACAACAGGTTAAGATTTCCACACACCCCCACACTTAAATACTTGACGTTTCCTTGGCTGTGCAAAGGAAGCACATATTTTGTCCATGAGAATGTCTTTGAGCAATATCTCTTTTGCCAGTTAGGTTTCTCTTGTGCATTCTAACTCTTGCCAGGAGACATCTCCTGACTTTTTTTTCTGTCTCTGGAAAGATTTAATTTGGTAGAATGGTCTCTCTGTTTTGGCTATTGGGTAAGGTGTTGGTCCCCCTGAAATCAACAGGAACCACCAAATTCCAAGATGCAGGGGTTTTTTTACCTCCTGTCTTTAAAACCACTTAAGACTAGAAGCATGCAATGCTTTGTCAGTTTGAAAATGCTTCAGCCTTTTCTTGATAGTTTCTATGGAGCTGTTAGTCTTATAAAAAACTAATAGCAGAGGTTGAACACTCTTGTATTTCCGACACAAGCTTATAAACAACCTCCAAATAATTTTCTTTTTGCTAAAAGAAATGTCAGTTCTCATAACTGAAGTCTAGAAATTTTTGAAAACGTTTTTAAAAAAGAGAAAGCAAATGTTAGGAGACCAATAAAAATGGTTTTGTGAAGCCTTATACAAAATATCACTCCTAAATATTCTTCAAGGTTTTGAGAAAGTTACTTTTTACTTAAAGATATGTTTTAATGCATAAATCATTAGTATTATGTTATCATACTGTTGCAGTAAGATTTTATTAATTTATTTTCATCTCTTAAGCAGTGATCTGTAACTGCAAATTCTGAATGCAAGCATAGCCTCCAAGCCTTGCTGGGGAAGGCATGTCTTTATAGGAAAGTCACACTCTTTAGAAGCATAAGTGGTAACATAAAGTGTAAGGTGTCAGAGTGCAGCAAGGGCTGGCTCCTGCCAAAGGAGCCAAAGATGGTACTACAGCTGGCATGGCAGAAGCCTCATCAGCCAGGGCCCTGTCCCACAATATCAGAGCAAGAGAGCAGAGGAGGCTCCAAGGAGGCAGAAAGGGCAAGTAAAAGTCCAAATACCAGACAAGTTCGCAGTGGAAAGGCAGGTCCAACATCTAGGTAGTCTGCAGGTCAGGGTCAGCCCAAGAGTCGTCAGGCAGAAGTGTAGCAACAGGCAGAGCCAAGATGAAGCTGGGAAGTCAGCCCAGCTCATGATCTGATCAGCAGGATCCATGTCCAAACACAGGCACACCTAAAACCTAGCTCAAGCACAGACTGAAGCCCCTGAGCTCATGGGCAGCAGTGTGGGTAGAGGCCCCAAGTGAGGCTGGTCAGGGCCTTTAAATCCTATCGGTTCATTCAGGCCCCTTGACATAAGTCGGTAGAACTTCCAACCTCAAATTTTCATGCATAAGAAAGAAAAGGGGAGAATTATGACTGTGGTTTGACCTGTGCTGCATTTTCTGACCCCTGAGTGCCTGATTTCCCAACCACAATATTACAGTAATGCTATGTCTACCCATAGTTTATACAAAGTTTATACAGAGTATGTTAAACAACTGACTTATGATGTGATGCTTTTGTTTCCACTGAATTCTAGACCATCTGTATACTACGAAATTTCTAGACTTGGAAAGAAGATCTCTTTCACTAAACAGTTACAGATACTCCTGGAGTATTCTTCTGTATGTACTTTGACATTTATATTTCATTCCTTTTTTCATTGCAATTAAGCATCTCTTGGATACCAAGGCTTGGTTGATACTTCTGTACTTTTGAAATGTCTTCTTTGCTCATCTGAAACTTTTAAAATTCTTTATGTGCTGTTCAAGTTATGAAAATTAATGCCTGTTTGTTTGGTTTTCTTTTTTCCCCAAGGCTTAGAGTTGCTGTAGCAGCATTTCAGGTCACCTGATTTCTGAGAAATAGTTTGGTCCATGTCTATTGATAAGCAATGTTTTCTTTTTCATCTTTCCTAGCAAACGTAATACATACTTCTATCTCGTATGTCATCAGCATTGCAAGATACAGCTATAACAGGTTCTCTGTACTTCTCGGAATAACTCCTGCTCAGGCATCCAGTTGTTAACTGTGTCCCTCATTCTATAATTAACAAAATGCATGATTCTTCTGTTGGAAGAGAGAAGATTCAAAGCATACCAACTTCTACCAACTTCTTGCTGGGGAAATTCAGGCAGAAAGGATTCACTTCAGCGCCTTGCATAAAGGGGTTTGATCCCAGCAGATTGTTTCTGTAGTTGCTGCAGTACAGTCATTTTCTTCCCTAGTTCTGGCTGGCCAGGACTAGGAGCAAGAGAGAAACAACAAGTTTTGTTCCAGGTGAAAAGAGTGAATATGTAAGAAGTTAAGAGCACTGGGTCAAGGCAAAAAGCCCATCTAGTTCAGTATCCTGCTTTGAATAGTGGTCAAGGGTGAGTGACTTGGAAGAGAGAAATGTTTTTCAACTTCTCCTTGCAAAAATTATTTCCTCCACGCTTATATCTATGCAATATAAAAGTGATCTAAATCTGCTGATATAAACAAACAGCGTTGTTGTCTTCAGTGCCGGTTACATCTGCTGAGCATATTACCTAAAAATTTTACACAGGAAGAATAGTCTGATGCATCTAAAAGGAGCAAAACACCACAGAGAAGGATTTCTGCCCAACAACAACAACAACAACAAAAAGTGGGAGAAAAATATGGGCATGGACACAAGCAAACTGCAGTTTGCAACTAGTGGGAAATTGAGGGCTGGTTGAATTAAAGGGTTAATGAAGGGATTACAAGAATGAGCTCCAGGCAGCCAGTGGATTCAGTTCCTCTAGATTGTTGAGACAATGCAAAAGTTGCATATCTTTGTCTCTTGTAATTGCTTGGTTCATTACCCTCCTAAATCCCCCAGACAAACAACAAACAAGGCAATCCCTCCTGTCTCACAGACATAGTCTTGCTATTACAAAGGTTCCACTTATAAAACACACTCTTGTCTATTTTTGTGCTTTTTAACATTTTATCCTCTTACCAGGTGGAAGGTCAACAGAACCCACAAAGAAAATACTGTAATTTGTTCCGCTAGCAAACTAGTACTAGGTCAGCAGTGCTTGTGCTTCCCCCAGGGCCTGCTGTATATCTTTTTTCCCTGCTCCAGAGCCAGTCATTCAGCAGTCTTGATCCTCATCAAGCTGCAGCTTCAGCTGAGGGAAAGAAACTGGGCCGAGTATCACTTGAGGCCTGTTAAACTGCCTCTTATTTTCTGCATTCTACTCTTTTTTTTTTTTTGTATTGTGCCTGAAA
>NW_010416044.1:14052-28712 GCF_000710305.1 Buceros rhinoceros silvestris | reverse complement strand
TTTTTTTTGCATTTTCCCTTTTTTTTTTTTTTTGTATTGTGCCTGAAATGCAGCCACCCATCAGCACAAGCTATCAGCCATTTCAGAGATTAGTAGTCAAGTTCCTAATTTGTTCTTCAGTTTGCTTCCATCTGCAGCCCTAAAGATTCTCCCACAGAACTATTACAGTTAGCCAAGCAAAGCAGACTGATGATCAAAATATAAAGTGGAGCACAAAGCAAAAATTCTGTCAGAGAATTATTAAGTCACTGGGACCTTTTTCTGGAGAGTGACCCCAGCATGGAAAGTTGTGCTGTATAGACTGGGTCTAACAGCGCACATGTCTTGCCTTTAGTGGCAAGTCTGCAAATAGCAAGTTGTCAAACTACTGCCTCAGAAGTGTCCCAGGTCCTTTATGATGGAGAAATTTTCCAGAGATTAGTCAGATGTCTGTTAATTTTCATACCTCTCAGAAAACCAGCTCAATAAAGGAAGGTGTGATTTAATGACTAGGAATGGAGCAAGAAAGAGTGTTAATTATACTTGATAAAGTGTAATTCCTCCACAGGAAGAATGTATAGAAGTATCTTTGTTATTATCTTAAATTATCAACACATAATGTAAATTCCCTGCATCGCTGAAGTTTCCAGTCTCTCTCTGACTTCTGTACTTGAACAATGTTACACGTTGCTCATTCCGAATCATCAGACTCTGCACCTTCTGATAGGAAACACCAGCAAGATGGCAGAGCTTAAAGAGAAATCCAAGCCACGTGACAGAATGAAAGAGATTTCTAGAAGCCGCTTATTAAATCCTGTTTTTTTAAATATTGTCAACCTCAGATATGACATAGTCTTAAAGGTATAATTGCATTCATTTTCAGCAAGGAAACGGAATTGCTTAAGTGAACGCTTGCCCCAGAGTTTTCTTCTTTGGCAATAAGATGTCTTGATTTAGTTTCAGTTTGGATGAAACTGTTAGCAGGCTGCTCTCTGCAGAAGTATCTATTAATCACGTAAATAGAGATGCACTGCATGCATATTTTACATGGGTAAATCTATGTATTTGAAGTCAGTGAGCTTAAACTGTGCAGCATAATTACAGGAATGAGCCTCAGGTTGCTTTGTCAAAACATTCTTTAATTACTGGATTTTAGGATTATTGGATTAGAAGATTAGATGAGATGCCTGGAAATCTTAAACTGGAGCATCTAGTCAAGTAAGGCTTCTCATGAATCAAAGTTAATACATGTCTATAAACCTCACAGTTTGTCCAGGTTACTGTAGTAATTGTTCACAGATGCTTTCACGCTAGGACAATAGGTTACTAACTGTGTTTTCTCTGACCCTTCTTTTCTGACATGTTTTTTAATTTGAAGGAGCTTAATAACTTTTCTCTGTGGGAAACAACTGCCAGCTTTCATGTAGCCATGGGTGCTATAGTCACTCTGAGCGTGGTCTGTGAATCACTAAGCTTCCTTGTCCACGTGTTACTACAGGAATCCTGATACCTATGTGTCATTCACCTTAATGGTGAAACATGGCATGTCCATTACTGAATTGCATTATGATCAGTAAGCACAGCTACATTTTTTTTATGGCATACTCTGTCGTCAAAGCATTCTGCTTTGGTTAAACAGCATCTCTGAGTCCAAAGAACATGGTGGTCTACAGGCTCTCCTCTTTTTTCTCAGTGCAATAGCAGATTCACAAGTAAACGCAGACTCTTCACACATGGCACACAGAAAGTTGTTCTTCCTTCCAGGGAAGACTTCATGCTTCACTCCTAAAAGTTTCTATGATGAAGATTTCTCCAGCTGCTGGTGCTCTCCCTGCTTGGTCCAACATGTGGCAAACTGCACATAAAGCTATGAAAACCGGAAGAGAGACTGTCTATATGCTGTATATATGCATGTATATGAGTAGAGAAGTAATGGCACAATGATAAATAAAGTACCGAAGAAGGAGGGAAAATTTGGGCCCTGGTTCAAATCCCTCTTAAGAAAAATGGTATGAAGTTGGTCGTGTCAATACTGAGCAGAAACATCCGGTGAATTCTGCTGGGGTCCTGAAGTTACACGTTTAGAGTCCAGATATTTCAAATGGGACAGTTAATGTAACAGTACTATGTTGTTCTTTTCTGAGATGGTTTTGTAAGTACTAGGAAGATTACTTTTAATTAGTTTATTAAAGAGTTTTCAAACTTACTTATTACTAATACTCTGTCATCAAGTTTTGTGAAGCAAATAGAAGAGGAATTCTGTTCACAAGCAGTATGGAGGTAGCTGTGCTAGCTGTAGTCCCAAGCCATTGACAGTATAGTCGTCAGGGAGTCTGTCCCTGACGAGACAGGGAGCTCCAATGCAGGGCAGCCCTTCTGTCAGCGCAGCTTCTCAGCCTGCCAGCAGCGATCACGGCTTTCGGGTTCTGCTTTCCCTCATTTTACACCAGTGTAACTATACTGTCTCGAAAGAATATTCTCCACATGCACAGTTTAAGTCTGATCAGAGTAACCCTTTCTTTAACTACACGTTCTCCTGAAGCACTTATTTCTGTGAGACGTTCTAGCAAAACTCCTATATAAAAAGATGGAACGCATAGCCTGTAAATAGGGACAAAGTGGATATGAATCGCTTCCCAGCCCCGTGCCCACCTCATGCCCTTATGTGAAACTATAAACTGACAGCCTTGAAATCAGGAGAAACCTCTGGCCTGTTCTGAATTTTAGCTCTCACAGGTAATATTATCCCCCAAGTGCATGATACCAACCACACGTGATTTGGAGGTCAGTAGAACGACTGCTAACCTTATGTCAATCAATCCTTTTCATGTGTCACTGGCTCTAAAAAAGCCAGTTGGCTTTTTTTTGCTTCTTTGCCTCTGAAAGATGTACAAAAAATGGTTGAAAATGTTTTTCTATTATCAGAGATTTACAGAAAAAGAGAAGAGTGTAGATGGTTATAGTAAGTGTCATTTAGATTTTAGTAAGATTTTTGTAATCAAAAATATCCTTGCCAGAAACAGTTTCAGGTTTCTTTGGTATTTAGAAATCCTTTGCTAAACAAAGTAAAAAATGAAAGATAAACAAAATCAAGTTTCCTTTGAGCCTGATGTTCTTGCAGCTGCACTCCACTTTTAAGAATAACCCATTAGCAATTAATTTAGAATGACAGTGGCAAGCAGTCCCCAGACTTTAATTAATATCTTTTTGACAAGCTCATAATCTTTCCAGTTAATAAAGTATCACTTAGATTAGTTTAACTCTGATTTCACTTACCCTTGTAAGAAATCGGCATCAAATCTAGGGTACTTCACAGTACTTTCTCATTTTAAATGCTTTTAAAAAGAGAATTTACAGTTACATTTTACAGAGTAGAAACAGCATTTGATGAAGGTCACCCTCACTCCAGTGACAGAGCTGGAAAGAAAATCAAGGCTCCTGAATGCCCTTCCTTCTGTTGTTCAATTGATCAGCAATGGCGCTGTCTCCTGTCCCAGTATCTTGCAAAGAAAGGATTAAATTCTGATTCCAAGTCACTTGATTGATTCTTTTCCTTTATGCCAATATCAAGATCGTAGAAAGTTATAGTACAATATTGTGACTATAATATAGTGCATTATTTTCTGTAATAGTTATTTAAATAATAATTATCAGTATGGGACAACTTAGGGGTCAACATTTCATCCAAATTTGTGCTCTTAATATATATATATATATATAATTGCTTTTGAAAACTGCCCTTGAAATTCTGTGTCAGTTTTACTCATATGTCTTAAATACAGAACCGATCTACATGACGACGTTAATGCAGCCACATCATTGTGCCCTGTGGAATAGGAGATAATACTGCAAATTGGAAAAGATGCTGAGATAAAATCTCCTTTGACCTCTTGGTGAGTCAACAACTTTTATATGAATGTTCTGAAATGCTATACATGTGCATGCTGCATATGTGTGTTATGAGGAAAAAAATATTCTTTACTCATCTGAACCCATTTTGTTATGGAGATGCTGTAATGAGGTAATTTTTCATATGTAAGATCGCCTCAACTGTTCTCCCTATTTTGCCTATACAAAAGGAACGAAGAGGTGCACAAGTTACTGTCAGGCTTTGAGTTTGATAGTTTTTTGCAGAATTTAGAAAACTCCAACCACCAGAGTGTGAAGTCTTAAACTGATTACACCTACAGAGAAAGGAGATATTTTCATTTTAAAGCTAATTGATGGTTTGTATCTAACAGACAACTGTAATAAATATCTGTCTAAATATTGGATGACTCTTCTGTAACTGACGGCCAGGGAAGACTGAAGTAGGATCATTTTTGAAGGTAATTTTTGCCAAGCGAGGATGTAACAGGTTTACTTTGGTGATTCACAGGGATGGCTTGTTTTAATTTTTACTTTTCATGTAAGATGAAGAATGGGAAGGAAATGCGGTATGAAAAAACAAAGATTTGCTTATTACTCTCCTCCGCCTTAAGTAAATGTTAATGCCTAATTTTAAAATCTGTCTCATTAACAAGAACTAAGATAATCAAGATGACTGAGAAAGGTCAGTGATGCTCTACAATTTAATTGGGATCTCAAGACCAGAAGACATGTCACTGCCTTTAGAAGTTGTGAGCACTCTGTCTATGCACTCCAAAAGTATTTGTTTAGGATGTGTAAAAGTGAAAATAACATGTCCCAAACACCCTCTAGAACACTTCTAGTAGCAATAGGTTGTACCATGACCTTAGATTACTAATCTTGCATAAAGGAGTTATTTTAGATTGCTTCTTTGATTCTTCTTTGTTTTTTCCTCTCAAGTCAACACTGGGCAAAAGAAGTCGAGACAGTTATTAGCTAGTGCAGAAAATGTTTTCGATCAGTAGGATATTCCTCATCTGAATTTCTACAGTTTTTTCTCAAGTGCTTGCTGCCTGTGTCAGTATCAGCATGCTGAACCAGAGGTCTTACTGCTGTGACAGTTCCTATGCTTCTGTGGCAACAATAATTTCATTCCAGAAGCCACAAATCAGAAAATGTTTCTTACAATGAAACACAACATGGTCTTCCTCCTTTCTCACGCGTGTTAACTGTAAAAAGTTCCTTTGTCCGGAATGTGGCTCTGATTACATTTCTCTATCCAAAAATAAACATGGTGCAAAAGAAAAGGATATAGGGAGGAGGGGAAAGCTTGTCAATGGGCCACCCTCAGGAAAACCTCACAAGATCTACTGCCTGTCTCTGCAAGCCATGGAAGTGCTGAGGAAGTGATCCCAGCTTGGTGGTCTTATTTTTAATTAAAACAAATGAGTCTCTTTCAGCTGCTGCAGATAAATATTTGATGAAAAGAGACAGGGACAGATGTCAAAAAACTGTAGTAAGTAAAGAATAAGACCAGAAAAGCAAATGTTACAGCAGCATTTTATATTTTAAAAAAAAAACAAACTTTACAGATTTCTGTCAAATGTCTAATTTTACTAAGACCATCCAAAAGTGGGAAGACTAATTCTTCATATTTGTTTTGACAAAGTAGAATGAAAATACAAATGCATATAGATAAAGTTTTTAAGTCAACTTGTTGCATATTATGTGCTTAAACAAAAGAGTTAGTTTATGGGCCATTAATGAGACGGAAAACTTAAAGTCGTTTTTTTTATGCTTCCATGAGACTTTGATTTTGGATTGACTAATAGAGTTTTCTCCAAAATATGTTAGGTACACACAGCGAGAAGATATCTAGCAAAATATAGTAGCAACATCCCTATTGCAATAATCTGTTATGCCACTGATAAGTCACGCCCTTTATGAGTGGCTGATTTCAAAAGGTGAAGGTGGTAGCATTCAGCCTTCTCCTGGAGTCACAGTTGTATTTGCCAGTACACTTGGGTCTAACGTCAAACGTCACCTTGCTCTCAGTGGGGATTTACACAAGACGGCCTCCAAAGGTCCCTTCTAACTTTAATTACTCTATGACTTGACAGCATTGGGTCCAGATTTAGTTTACCTTTTAGCAAGTGCATTTATACCATTCTATGAAACCAATGATCTAATAAAAATACCTTTAAAACAAGCCGTAAAATAAAGTCGAGTCATGAAATAGAGGAAAAATCTCAGTAGCTGGCTCTTTCAAGATTAATGTCTTCATTGTTAGCATTATATTGGCATTGCCTGCTCATTTAGGGTCTGATCTTGCCATTCCTGGGTAAAATGGATATCTTCACTGAGTCCAATTCAATGCGAATTACACATCTGAGTGTGAAGGAACTGATTCTATAAGTAGGCCTTAGAAAACTGTAGCGTGAACCACAGGAGTTTCAATGGAAATATTTAATGTGACATCAACATTAAAAAAAAAGCATGGTGACTCAGGTCACCAGAAACTGGATAATTTGGTATAATCCAAATTCTGAAAATATAAATACTGGAATTATGAATTAATGGAGTTATTAAATATATACCTGACTGAAGATGGTTAAGAAGAAAAAGTAAGAAGTTGATTGACTGCGGGACGATACTATAGAGGCTATAGGCACAGGTGAAAGCAGAGCAGCATCCAGTGACATAAAACAAAAGTTAAACAAGTTCAGATGAGAGATGAGGAACAAATTTTAAGCACTGAGGAAAAGTAATCTCAGATTGCAGTGAACTTTCCATAACTGGAGGTAATTAAATCAACCTAGAATTCTAATGACTATGTATGAGTAAATTGAGAGGTATGGACCTCTGTAAAAACTACGGGAGCTACTTCTTAGCTTGCAGGTGGTCAAAATAAATTATCTTAATTGTCTCTTCTGGCCACAGCACCTGCAAATTTGTAGTTTTCAGCATAACTTGTATCCGGAGCCTCTCGAGGTTTTCTGGAGCTGACACAAAACTGCTAATCCACGGGTCATGCAAAATACCTGCTCTTTCTGTTGTTGCAGATTTCAGACAAAACCAAAGAGTAATATTCTAAAGTGCAAAAGAATGAGACAGATAAATTTTAGTTTGAGGATCAAATGTAAAGAACTCAATAGCAACCTTGCTCGGCACAAACTGACTGCACCAATCTGTGCCTAGCAAGCTGCCAGAGATACCAGTTTTTCAGTTTCTCCTTTCTAATGCAGCATGATAATCAAAAGCTTCTGGATACATTACACAGAAATCAAACTTGCAGCACACAGCAGACTTTCTGACGAAGACCTGAGCCTAATTCTGTTGAAGTCAATGAGAAACCCCAGCAGCTTTTGATAGAAGTTGAGTGAGGCTCAAGGTGAAGAACAGCTCTGAGACCAGTTACAATCAACTCAGTCCCCAGTTAGGACAGAACATTTGTGAGAAAATTCTTTGCAAGTGTTGCCTGGGTTGAGAACTCACAGAGAGCGAGTTGCAAGGACCTCTGACACTGAGTGCTGTAAAGGACCCTTGCAGAAGCTGGTAGCATTTGGCAAGGTCAGCATGTCCTCAGTCAGTGTGGCATTACCGTGCCCAGCTGAGAACTTACATGGAACCTGACAGCAGTGACCTTCTTTATTTAGCCTCAAGCTATCTACAGGCTGTCAACACAAGCTGCAGCCTGTTGTACCGAAGCACAAACATAGAGCGTGGCTGGTGAAGCAATAAATGAGTAAGCAGAGGGAGTGCAACAACTTTGCCTCTGTTTTCTAAAAAGGTGTAAGGACTACAAATGCACAATGGCAACTCTGTGGCATGTCCAGGGCAAGACAGGAGAGAGGCAGGGAATTGGTATATATGCTGCCTCTCTATGACTCTGAAGCTGGCTGCAGCTAGAATATGAGCCACCTTAAATCAAGAAAGAGTGACTACACTGGATTCACATGCACCAGTTGCAGACAAACACTCAAAATACCCGTGCACCACTTCTGTGCTACTGGAGCTGTGTCCAAGCAGCACTGTCATTTACACGGGCAGATACTGAGCAACGTTTCTAAGGAACTTCCCTTCTACTTTTATGCAAAGGAAATGGTTGGGAGACATATTTGGTGTTGCTGATCATCAGTGCTGATTAGATGGATAGAGATCCACTTCTGTAAAGACTTCTGTGCTGCGTGAAACACAAGCAAAGCGGTAAAAACAATTTTTCTCCAATTCCTTGTTAAAAAAAGGTAAGGAGAAGGGCCCACAATAATACTTATTCCTTCCTCTCTTTAACAGATGAGGTTAAGGCAGACAGAAATGAAAGGACTCACCGAGGTTATGCCACACAGTCAGGATTTAAACTCAGAACTTCAGAATCCAACCCCAGTGCCTGAACCACACGGTCATTTCCTTCTCTGTGTTCCCCCCACAGTCTGAGGCCACGTGGCCACTACTGGTGAAACGAGAAACAGGTGGAGATCCACGAGCAGACGGGAGACCAGCCCCAGCTGATCTCTGGAGGATAACACAGGGTTGTTTTCTGGCAAGGAGGATTGCAAAGAACCACGGAGGTAGCGCCCCTGCCCTAAAACGAAAGCTGCTCTTCCTCACCAAATGTTATCTCCACCAGCCCAGCAAGTGGGAGTTCTGAGGCATGGTCTGTCTTCTGTCAGTGAAGGACACTGCCTGACTGAGCTCTCAGTCTTCCAGTATTGACATCTCTGTTTTTCAGGAATTCCTGTGAAGATTGCAGAGGACTAGCTGCAATTCCATTCTTAGCACTAACTGCAGCCAATGTTTCTAAGTTGCTGAAACATGAAATTTCTTCCCTTGAGTAGACAATTTGGGAATGTCTAACCCTCAAAAAATGCAATTAGTCTATACGGAATCTTCCTCTGGGAAAATCACTAGTGGTATGGGACAGATCAGCCAGGTAAGATGAGTATGTATTTGTTCTGGATCCTTACGGACAGATCCACTTTTGATTTCATGTGGAGCTGATGGCTTACTCCACAGTACGTGGTTAAACAAAGAACTTGGACTGCTTTCTCAGGGGGAGAATAATAGTAGATAACTAACGGGGCGATTGCCTGGTCCTAAGCACAGGATGGAGCGCCACAATAAAAAGTACTTCCCTGCCTTGTGTAACCCACAGTTACAGTCCTTGCTTGGTACCAGACACATTTTGCCTCCATGCGTCACCTGACCCAGCAGCCAGAAGCTTTAGAGAAGGCATGGCAATATTCAGTTTCCACAGACCAGCAGAGCACATATCAAACCCGAGGGGACAGCGTATGGTTCATAGAATCGTATGCAGTGAGCAGGGACGTCTTCAACTAGATCAAGTGCTCAGAGCCCCGTCCAACCTGACCTGGAATGTTTCCAGGGATGGGTCATCTACCACCTCCCTGCGCAACCTGTGCCAGTGTTTCACCATCCTCATTGTAAAAAATTTCTTTCTTATATCTAGTCTGAATCTCCCCTCTTTTAGTGTAAAACCATCACCCCTCATACTATCACAACAGGCCCTGCTAACATTTAATCTGAGATAATACAGGCTCCAGCCTTCTCATAGGTTTCTTCTTGCATAATCACTTGTTCACTGCTGTGTCTGTGAGAGATCTGTTGTCCTTGCTAAAGCTGCTTTCACAGCAAAAATACATGTCCGCTTGTGCCAAGAAACTCAAATATGACCAGTTTCCTTAGATGCTATTTAAATTGGGAGCACAAAACCTGATTTGCAGCAGGAGGCCAAAACCACACTGCTAACATACATGCATTCTGCTCATGCTAAACTGTAAATCACATTGCTTGGAAAAATCTATCTTATCCCAGTTTTAGTCAGGTTTTGAAGGAAATCATTCTCCACAGATGAGACTAATAGACTTGAACAGCAAAGACCACCCAGGACCCTGGGAATCTCAAACTGCTTGTCCTCAGTTTCTCTGATTTGTTGTTCTCAGCTTCGCGTGTGCCTTTTAGAGACAAAAAAGAGCATTTCCTTCATTTTGAACTCTGATTTCTCTTCCAGCAGAACGTTGGTGAAAGCAGCTGGTCCCAGAGGTGGAATGTTCCATTTGGAGCCAAGTACATACATTATGGAGTCAGTCGTGACACCACTTTATAGAGAACAGACAATGAGTTTTGGATCCCGCAAGTACCTTTACTCCCTGCAGATAAGTTCCCTTCCCCCATCCTTTTGGAAACCTCTCAGTCTGTATTGGAAACAGAGGATGTAATTTATTTTTATCGCCTTCCCTGTCAAACTGGCCAACTGCCACAGGGTTCTGCTTTCAGATGTAGCAAGAGGCAGGAGAATCACAATGAAGAACTATTCCTTTCAGTGACTCCTCCTCTGTTTCCTTATCTTATTTTGAGGCTACCTACTGTGCTATCTTATCGCTCTAATCCTGCAAAACTGCTCTGCAACTCGACCCGTACACAGAAAGAACTGACCTGTGTAGACCTCCCTGCTTTTCTACTCCTGCTCCCTCCCTCGCAAAACAAGTCGCTCCTTCCTTTGTTACTTTAGGACTCCTTTTTCACTGCCTGTCTTACCCCCTCACTCCTCCTTTTCCTAGCCCATTACGCTGCGTTACATCTCCTAGTTGAACGTACATACAGCTGTGTGGCCTCTTTGAGGTATGCTTAATTTCTCACTGTCCAGCCTGCCCTTTGATGTCTGCTGAAGAAGGATACATCTTCTTTTCCATCTCTTCACATGTGCCTATTAATTACTCTCTTCAGAGGTACTGTTTACTGAGTATCACTCTGTTTACAGTTGAATACAGCTAAACATTTGGTCTTCACAGTTCCCTTTCTTCTACACCACCCACCCAGTTTCTTCTCAATTGTTGCAAAATAGATGTCTCCAAATCACTTTATAAAGTCACAGATGCTACGTGCTCACATCCCCACACCCAGCCTCCTGCTCTCACTGGTTTTGATTCACTTACTGAGAAGTAAAGAAAGACTTTCTATTGGTATTCTCGTCTCCAGTTCTCTAATAAAAAAGAAGCAGTGAGGCTTAACAGTTTGACCTTTCCGTTGTACATATTCCTACCTTGGGTACTGTAGAAAAGATAAGTAAGCACGAGACTTCTGAGCTGCTAAGAAATAATACGCACTCAGTATGCAGTACGCCCAGGGAAAAGCGAAGGGCTGTCTTACGCAAAAACTGTGTTCATGTCTTTGCGGGATCAAGGGCCCTTGAGCAGAGGGAATTTTAGCAGGGGCAGGGGGATAGAAATTACTCTAGCAAACATGCAGAAGAATTATACTGTTATAATGCAGCAGTTCAGATCTAAGATGAAAATTCCTTCAGATGTTCTCATTCCATATGGAGCTTAAAATATTACAAAATAATTTTAAATAAATTTAAAACAAATGCGGGCTAAATTACGTTTTTTCCAATGAACGGATTATTGTCAATCTTTTGCCTTTAAGCTGTGTTTGGGAAAAGGAAGGAAGCAGATACCTCAGAGAGTTCAGGACTTGATTTATGACAAGGTGCACGAAGCTCGCTGAGTGTGGGCATGAGCAGGAAAGAGGGAGCGGACGGCTGTCAGTAAGCGGGTCATGCACTTGCGCAGTTCAGCGGCGGAACAGCCCGAATACCCCAAGCCATTCCTCTTGTTTTGGCGCGGCATCCTTGTCCGCACAGTTGGAGATGGTTCCATTTCCCACCGGTAAGGTTGCCTGCTACTTTCCAATTTCAGCTGCTATTTTTAGTGCCTATTTCTTTACAGATTTTAACCATGGAAACAAGTTCTCCATGCTGAGAATTTGGGCTGAAATATTTCAAGATTTTCAGAAAAAAACCCCAGCCTTTCCAGTAATTTGATCAAGAAGAGCTGCTGTTCTGTGCGTATTCCTTTTTTGATAACTATTATTGAAGAATATTACTGCCCATAAATTTACTGCTCACAGATTAGACTGATAACAGCATCTGATACGTGTTTGTAGGTCTTTGTATCAGGAAAGTTCCTTTTCATTGAAAATTGGCTAAAAAAGCCACTGGTTTAATAAGCATCTGTTCATTACAGGCTTATTAGATTTGCGCTGAATGAGACTTCCCATGGAATTACTTCTTCCAGCCCTCAAGGTGAGTGTCATGCTACATGCTGGAACTGAGAAGAAGGACTTGCTCTCTGTTCTCCCGTCCCTGCTGCTCTCTTCTGCGTGCTGAGGAGGAACAGAGGCTGCTGCTCCACCTGAACGAGGCCTGGCAGGAGCTCGAGCCCGCATGCAGCTGGCTGGGAGGGAAGGACCGGGCCTAGAGCTGTAAGCCTGAAGGGACAAATCCTCAAGGATGGGCAAGGGGCTAGGCAAGAAGCGGCACAGGTAAGGGGGGCCGAAGTTTCTCTGTCACCTACCTGTGGATGCTGGAAGAAGGGACCTAGCATTGTCAAATCTCACCACTGCTCTTCGTGCTGGAGCAGTAAATGTACACAACACTGACCATTCCATTAGTTAATTACCAGAAGCATTTACCTGGAAATTAAGAGTTTTAAGCTTGTTTATAATCAATAAAATTTGGAGACCATACCTTATGCAGCAGACACCGGTGGGGTGGGGCAGGGCAGGGACAAGGGAGGCAGGAAGTCCTGGAAGACCTGGGGAAGCGTGTACTGCCAGCTCTGTTAACCCAGCCTTCCAGCTGAAAATCAGCGGTTACAGGAACAGGACAATAACCAGGGTGTGGTTGCGGTTATCTCTCATCCGTGATCCTGGATATGCAAAATAACCACACCAGAAAAAAAGAGAAACCAGCAAAGCTTAACAGACACGTGTCTTTTTTGCTCTCATTCACGCTCACTGCCCTGATAGCCCTGACACTCCTGTAAATGCAGAATCTGTATTCCTGTCCCCAAACCTGTGTAATGAGAGCTCTATTGACACATTTGTGGTTCTCCTGCACAACAGGATAATGACGAGCAGCTGGCTACGGATAATGACAGGCACTCGTTTGTGCTGGTTACTACCTTCAGATTCCATATGCTGTCAGGGTTCACAGCATTCTTGCCCTCTTGCTGAACTTGCATTTTATGATGCTCACATTTACTATTCTTGCATGCTAGGAAAAGAATGAGCATTTTAAAAGCTTTATGTTTAATTACACTTTTGGCTATTAATTAGCCACGTAAACAAATTAAACGGATATTTAATCAAATGTTACCCCTTTAGAAGGGCACATCAACTTAAAACCGATACTGTATTCATTTATCTTAACTAGTCAGGTAGTGTTAGGGATTAATGTAGTTGAGCTGATGTATTCATAATCAGACACATTAGCAGGTATGCCTTGGTAGCATACAGCTCTCTTCTGCTAGGCGCTGTACAAACAGGACTTGAAGTGTGTCTGCCAGACTCACTTCCTTTCTTCTTCACCTTTAAAGGAAGTATTGTGATACCCTCTTCGTCTTCTGTAGGTGTGAACTGATCGTTCTGATGACAATCCAAAACATGATCCAAAATTTCCCCCTACCTTATAATTTCATATTTATATATAGGAGATTTCTCTCCTACAGAGTTAAGTTTTCATTATTTCAAGATGGGGATTCTAGGCCCTAGTCTGAGTGAGTGAGGCTCATACAGTAAATATCAAGCCCACAACCAACCTAAAGAACTCAACTGATTTTGAAAACAGCGGTAAAAGGAAATCATTTGGGAGTAGTCCGGAGCACCTAATCTGGTTGTGCAGCAAACAATTGGCTGTTCAAGTTCCACACAAACTAGTGATTAATTCTGCTTCTGCGATAAGCTAGTGCTTCTGATACTGTTCATCTCTGCTCATTTACGGGAGCTAGGGAGTAAAAGGCAGAGTGATTCTCTACTCCTCAGACATCTCATTCCACAGAGCAGTTTATAACCTCATGATGGCTACAGACTCATTCATGTTAATGAAATTTCTTCAGTTTAATTTGAATATAAAAAACTAAGCTTCTACAATTCCATCTCCAGTATTTCTTTTTTGGTTTTGCATCTTGGATAGAGAGGATGTGCATTTGATGTACACTGTGTGTCCGAACTTCCATGAGCACAAGGAACCACTCAGTTTACTTGTACATAGACAAGTGGTCTAGCAAACTAGTAAATCAGTTGGTTCTGGTATTAAGAGTCTTCCTTAGCCATTAAAATACAGTGAAGGGGGACAGAAAAAGCCTCAGCACAAAAATAAGAGAGTAGAGCCAAAATTCCACATTACCAAATTAGCAAGACACGTTGTGGTAATTTTTTTTTTTTTAATCAGGATTTGGTTTGGGTTTTTTTTTTTTTTTAAACAGATGTTAATTGCATCAAAACATTTGAAAAGTCAGGATTAGGAAAGAATTGAAAGGGATTCTGTTTACAGCCCAGACAATTTGCAGTTTCAGAGCCTAAGGCCTGGTCTGTGCAGTTTATGGTCAACACAAACAATTCCAGGTGACTCCACTCATCCTGAACGCACACATGGTGGTGTCTGCGATAGCGGTAGAACAAAGCATTTGTGTCTTAACCAGGAAATAATCTCACAGTATTCTGCAGCGGCATCCCGCTCGACAGTGGGATTCCCGTCAGTAAAACAAGCGATGGATAAACAGTACAAACCACCCCCTGCAAATGGCACCTGACTGCTCTGTGACAGCAGAGACCTGAAAGGAAGAGGATTGCAGCTGCCTCCCATCGGCCCCATTTTCCCAGGGCTGGGAATGTCACTGCACTGGGCAGGCAGGAAGGCAGGAGCCATGGCTGTGCCTCTCCCCAGAGTTGCAGCCCTCCATCCCCGGGTTAGCGATGTCCTGCCACTCGGGTGGCCGCCTTGGGGCACTCAGCACCGGCCACATCTTGTCTGA
>NW_010416044.1:2890-13894 GCF_000710305.1 Buceros rhinoceros silvestris | reverse complement strand
CTGAACCCTGCTCTTGAAATGCTGCCAGGTGTTAAAATTGTGACAAATTATTTCTTCCTTTTACAGGACATTTTGGTATCCACTGGTTAGCTGTATCAGGAAGCGTAAGGTGTAAGTGTTACAAAGAGCAAAGTTTACCATCCCGTATCTAGGTTGTCTTTCACAGACTGTTGCATTTTAATTTTGTTCTGCTGAGATTTACAGATGCTCACAGGGAAAACATTAACGTTGATTAATTCTCGGGGAAATATTAACTCTTGTACAAAAACAATCCAGAATCTCCTTTAACAGCCTCTACTCAGTGATAGAGGAAAAAAACTGGAGTCCGTTTTAGGCTACTCCCAATGCTTTAGATTGATAGGAAAGCTTTCCTGCAATATTCCAGGTGCTCGTTCTGGCAGAATTCCATTTAATGAAGGTATCTCAACATGTATCTCTTCCACGCAAAAAAAAAAAAGAAAAAAGCAAATGGAGGGAAAAAAAAAGGAAATGTTAAAAAAACCCCAAAACATGAGAGACTTGTGATCAGAAAGTATATGCAAACAGGATCGGAGGAGTATGGTAAAGGAGAGACGGGGAAGGGGAAAATGCCTGCAGGTAGGTCTCATTCAGAAAAGAGTAGAGGGGTGGTGATGATGCTTGCTCAAATGCTGGATTTAGAATTACTCCTGAAGTAAGTCAGAACGGAGAATGCGTGCTGGGAGAGGCCCCGGGGCACTTCTTCCACAGCTGCTCCTGAAAACATACTAAAAGCCATACTTGACTGCTGAGCGTCACCTCCCGGCTTTGGCCAGAGCACGCCAGAGCTTTGCCTGTGGTGAAAGCACGGGCACGATCCGCAGAGCGACGAGTCTTTTACAACGACCCTAGAGCTCGACGCGATCGGTACATTTTCTAAGGTTACAAAGGGCACCATCAAGAGCTGGAAACTCGGTTCTCAGCAGCCACCCTGACTGACAGACAGCACGTGCACTTAACATCGCAGCTCCGCATCTATCGCGTCTCCAGCTGCTTTTGCCTTTGCAGTGCTTTCCCCGGGGGTATTTATTTCGACAGGAGCTGAAAAAACTCAAGCCTCTGCACAGTCTGCTTGTGACTTGAGGTTCTTGGCATAAACAGTTTTGGACTAGGAATTGCACAAGGATTTCACCACTGTCCGTGTATGCCTTGGACGTTGTACATTTCCATTTTCTTTTGCTTGCACTTGTGAGAAGAAAAATTGTAGTATATGTGAGAATTTAAATTTCGAGCTTAAGCTACAGACTGGATTTTTCTTTTTTTTTTTTTTCATAAAGCCTACGTAGATGCATCAATCAATTCGGAAGTAACTCAGCACTAAACTTCAATGCACAAACGGGGCTTAGATCTTCCAAACCCATCTTAAGGACAGGCAAGGGCAAGGAACAAGATGTTAGCCGGGGGCTGTGCCTTCGGGACCAGCCTCTGCTCCCCGTCTGCTGCTTGCCTGCGCGATCCCCTTCCTGCGCGGCGGCAAACGCAGGGCGGGTACTGCTGCTCCTCCGCAGCTCGCTGGGAGCTTCTGTATTGGCTTCGCAGGGAGCAGCAACACCACTTCTGCCTGCAGCTCACGCTGCGTACGCCGAGAGTGCACGTTAGCTTTTATTCAGATAAGGGCAGAAGCCGATTTTGCCGATGCTTTTCAAGCAACGCTTTACCTATGAGGAGAGAGAAATTTAAAAAACTCACTGGATTTACCATGTTAAAAAAAGATGGCACATTTATTGCTACATAAATGTTATATACATAGTGTTTTCTGTTACATTGACAGAAATTTTTTTGAACTTCTTGCTGCTGGTTGGAAAGGTTTATCAGCAATACCTTGAAATTTGACACAGGGTACAAATCTGCAATAAACCAACAATGGAAACTGGAGAACAAGATGAGAAGCAATTCATCTCGGACAATTAGCTCTTACAATACTCCATAGGTACTACACGGTATGCTAGAACCCTACTATGGTCTTACAATGCTATTGTAAATTTCTGATATTAATGAACAGGTTATGGTAAATAACCCTACATTTTTACTACCTAATATAGTAAAATAAAGTAAGAAACTTTTTACTGAAAACTTTTTCGATTTCAAAAATCTAGAAAGAGTAATATTTAGAATTCAAGAAATTTTCTTACAAGATTATTGTATAAAAGACTAGCTACAGTGAAAAATAAGCCAAATGTTTTTTTCTTTCTATTTTATGAAGGAAAGCTTCTGGGCATACTGCAAAGTCTAATATAGCCAAAAAGACAACAAGCTTAGAAGGAAAAAGGCCAGGCAGTGGCACGTGATCACTTTCACACGTCATAAGCAACAAATCTGTTTAGCTGATAAACACTGAAATGAAGAACAAGGCCACAGATATAATCAGGTGTTATTTGATGATATATGCAAATTAAAGTAATAGAAATGAGTCCACTAATTCCACAAACTGTTTTGTTAGGAACCATCCAAAACATGAGCTTAAATTCATTAGTTTATTTTAACGATCCAGCTTTTGTTCTTTCAAATTAAATGACTTCATAAAAATTACTGGTTTGTTCCTGTTCTGCGTGTGAACCAATTGTCAGCGGTGACAGATGCACTACAGAAACAACAGCTCAGACAACCCTGGCTTCGGAAATACCCTCCCATGGTCATTGCAGTGGAAGACAGTTTCCATGGAAGTTCAAAGGGATTTTAACCATCTCTACACACCTCTGGCAAAGGAATACTTATGGACACTGTTGTGGTGGAGAAACATTGAAAGGTTTCATGCTAACATGGCTTGGGAGGGGGTCATTTGTCTGCATTGGATCCACACGGGTTTTCTTCTCCACTGACAAGCCACATAAAAGTGACAAGGTAATTTATGTATACGGCAAGGAAAAACCGGTGACCATTGCTCTTGTATTCCATTATGTAAGTAAGCCCACCTTACTGGTGGTTATATCATCACACTACCGGCCACGGTGAACTTGGGATTTTACTATTCACCAAAATCACAGCCTGAAAAAAAATCTCCTTTGTATTTTAATGCATTTTGTGCTTACGTACAGCTAACACTTTACATGTACTATATGTAGTACTTACTGCTCGGGAAACAAAGCAACTCTAACAAAGTAGATTCTCCCCACCCAATTTACACTTCACGTTACAAGCTTTACTATGAAGCCTAGAAGCCTAAAAAGGTTTTGTTTATAATTAGGAAAAAAAAAAAAAAAGTTTGAGGAAAGCCTGAGGGAAAATAAAAATCACTTTGCAAATCCAAGAAATGTTACGGTCACAGCATTGCTCCTGCCTGCCGCCTTGACGAGGCCTCCGACCGGCTTGACGCACGGAGCTGGGTATGCACGGGGAACTATGACCATAACTGTCCAGATTACCAGAGACCAAAAATAACATAAAAAAAGCTACACCAAGGAAGAGTTTCCTATTGCATGGAGAACACTAGTCATATGGCAAAAGGAGAGGAAAGGACACCAAAAGACTTTTCCCTTCCTTTTTTAAGACACTAATAGGTATGCTGGGAATGCTACGGGTCGACGGTTGTCACTGCTTTGTTCTCTGAAGGTGAACAGCTTTAGTGAATGCTGGCATCCAGCTGAAATTTCATCAGCTTTTAACATGTTAACTTTTCCCTTTATATGTAGACCTTTACAGTTCCATAACAATAAATAAAATTTGTAGTTACAATGCATTTGTCAATTCAGTTTAGGCACAAGGCAACTTCCACAATGAGTGGAGAGATCACAACAGTCTCTGATTGTGCAGAAGCGACACACTGCTTGCAACAGAATGATATGTTCAGAGTATTTCATGGGCTGAAAATCGATCTGAAGATCTTGTATCTTCAATCCTGATGCAGGTGTTGACCAGTAGCTTTGATCATAAGATTGCATTTGGGTTTCTTGCTTCAAGTGTTTTCTCCTGTCAGGTTTGCGTCTTCATATAACGTTAGTTGTCTGTGTCCTTGTGAAGAAAGGTCACCTTCTGTGTATCCTACCAATAATTCTGGAATTCTAGAAAGAGATGTGGGAGAAGAAAGGGATTATTAGAAGAATCAATAAGAAGCACAGTATCCACACTAGAGAACTAATTTAAACTGTGTCTTATGGCACTCTCAGTCAGTAAGGTGCAGAAGAAGATCTCATGGAGAGGCCTTGAAATCCCTCTTCCCAGAGACACCTGTATCAAATACGGTACATTGAACAGTTCACTCTCTGAACGTCCCATTTGGACTCTCTGGACGTGGGAGAAGGAATGACCTGCAAACCTCAGACCTTTGAGGTGTGTTTGACTTGGTTCGCTTAAAGCCAGCAGGAGGCAGTACCGAATGGAATCCCTGCTGTGGAAGGCAGGCACTGCCGCAGGCCTGGCGAGCTGCACAGCCGCTCTGTGCCACCCTAGTCACCTTACAAAACTGCTGCTATGAAAGAGCAAAGACACGATCACCTTTTGAAAGTGGTTCATTCATTCATTAATGCGGCAAGAGCATACTATGAAGTTTGCTGTAAATCAAGAATTATCTGACAATTTAGAAGTAGCTCTGATATGAAATAAAACCAATTTCAGAAATTCAGAGCACATTCTTTTCGTAGAAAGAGAACCCATTTTGTTTATGAAGAAAGAAGCTGCCTACAAGGGATGGGGAAAAACACCAACTCGAATAAGGCTTGACTTAAATGGCATTTTGCTGCTTTCCAAGCAACACCAGGGAATAACAAACATCCAGGGGATACATTCTGGCAAGATGCACGCCTTAAGCAAAAATCGTAGCAAAACAGTCAATACACACAAGAACAAAAAACCCCCCAAAACACAGAATTTGGTAAAGTTACAGATTAACGTAAGGGCATGGAACCCAAGCTCTTATTCTTTTTGAAAGTGGGCACAGTTCTATACGTTAAAAGACATGGAATATGCAGTATTTTTTCTTCTCAAAATAAAGTTTTCCCCCATTTATTTAAAAACCCAACCAACCATCAATACATAACAAACCCAGAAGACCAATACCCCCATGAGGCCCCCCCGGCAGCACGTTCTAAAGCACCACTGCGTATGGGACTGCTCGGGGCTGCTGGAAACACCGATTTCTCTCACGCAGCCCAATCGTTACTTGTTGAGTCTTAACCCTCTTCACCAGTTCAGACTGGGACTGGAGATAGTTAGCAATCTCTGTGGGGCAAACGACGCGAGGCAGAATCCCTGGCCCGAAGCCAGGCAGCAAATCTCTGAGATGAGAAGCCTCTCTACGTGTTTGTATCAGCGCTGGGAAACAATACATGGGTTTTAAATGAACTAATGTGATATTTAGACAATGTAAAGATGTATAATTCATCTCTATTATGCTTGGCTTATCTAGCAAGCTGTTAACTATTCCTCTGATGCCGTGCCAAGAAGGCCACCTGAGCCAAGAGATGCAGCCGCTGGCAACAACGCCTGGAAATGAAAAGACTTTAATGACCATTTCTCGGGGTTTCGTTTTATTATAAACCCAAACCAATCTGCATGCTTTTGCTTATACTTGGAGATCTGGAAGTACTTAGCGGCACAAAGAAGTTTGGTGCTAGTGGCAGCTCAGTAATTAGGAATAAACATACCTAGATGTCCCAAATTTTAGCCAATAAAAAGCGACAAGAGCCATTCCCCTCCAGACAAGACGTACCTGGCTGGTGTTCACATATGACCCATAGGGTTGGTAGTTTCACTCAGGCCAGGGTGGCTTCCTGGGTGTGGTGTTGGCGGCTCTGCCGATACGGCAGAAACTTTTTCTTCTTCCCTTCTCTTAAGGCAGGCTGCTTTAGGGTTTAGGTTTCGCTCTGTAACAGAAAAATGATTCTTAACATCCCAAACACCGATACCAAGGGGAATGTCGACACGTTAGCCACTGCAGTGAAGTATCTGCGCAGCTTCCCTCTTCCAACCACTTACGTCCCTGTGTTAAAATGCAGGTGTCTAAAGCTGCAGACAAGCACTACTGAAAATCCTACCAGGTACCTCCAAAACTGGTGTAAAAAAAAAAAAAAAAAAAAAAAAAAAAAAAAAAAAAAAAAAAAAAAAAAAAAAAAAACAAAACCCAAACCCATGAACTTCACTAGCTGCCTACACACACCTTTCAAGAGGCTTTAAAAAAGAGCTTCCTCACCAGATGCTGCTGAAGTGCAAAATGAGAACAATCTGGCATTTACAGTGTAGTAACATGGAGATTCCTGTGTTTTGTTGGTACGTTGAGGCCACACCAACCTACTGACATCACACTAGTTTTAGCACCCTTACTGCTTCGCTCTTCACTGACGTATTAGCGTGCTGTCAGAACTGGGGAGGTAGAATGTCCAAAGTTGATAGTTATTTTCATACCCTCAGGTCTGTGAAATCATCTTGTGCCCACCTCACTTAAATCAAAAGAACAGGACACAGAGCAGAAGGATTATTTTTTTCCACACCGTATTTCCTCTCCCATTCAAGTCAGTACTAGGTAACGGCCAGCTGTGGACAAGCTGTGGACAAGGTGGGTACTTCCACCACGATACATTTCCAATTCCCCAATTACCTTCAGTAGATGTAGATCTGAATCTACTGTTCAAATGATGACCATTTCTAGAAGTCAACTTTTGTTCTTCAAAATGGATTTTCATGAATCAAAATATAAGAGAGATGAATCACAATGACCAAAACGGCACACAAAAACTGTGCGATACATTGTACCAGCACACGGCGAACGTAATCAACATTTTGAGGTATTTTTCTAGCTGTCAGTGAATTGTTTCGCAGTTTAAGACTGCAGATACAATTCTAACTGTAAGGAGACTGCCAAAACGGAACAGACAGCACAAGCCCTTCTCCTGCGCTGCACAGGCACCCTCGAGTAGCGGCAGTTTGCTGACCCCTGCGCATTTTACAAGGGGTAGGATCTAGCTAATCTGACAGAGGCAGGTTAGAACAGACTCGCTAATTCTGCTTTCTCCTAAGTCATTGCCAACAGCCTCCTACTGCGCGTTCTAAGGATAAGTGTTCCCGGAGAGTCTACTGGAAAAAACCCTAACTTCACTTAATCACAGTTTTCCTTGTCTAAGTGTGCCTTGCCTTGAAGTTTTAAAGAAGATTTAATTATGTGGAAACTTTGAAAGGAAGCTAATTTACAGCGATTTAGGAAATGGAGATAAAAATGTTAGCCTACAGTTAGAGCTTAAAATCTGCAATGTTTCCTTTTGAATAGCACCAATCACAACATGAGAAGCTTCATTACCAGCACAGAGAGGAAACTGTTGACGCCATTATGTAACACCCTGGTGCACGCTCCTCCGGGTGCCTCTCAAAGCTCCGGTCACTCACTTTCAGGAACAGGTGCAAAGAACAACAGGGGAGATAAACTGGGGGATGCAGCCTCTCTCGCAAGAGGCACGGGATGCTCACGACAGGCTTCCTCAAAGGCACAGAGTAGCAGGTGAGGTGTAAGCGCGAGGAAGGAAAAGCTCTCACCTTACACTGCCTGCGGAATAGGTGCAATTTAACTGTGAGTACGTTTAGAGAAAGATTTCCGCCAGAGACAGGAGATTCAGAAGCAACCTCTGACCAAGGCAAAAGCAGCTTTATCAATATTCACACAAGCCTTCTGTGGATTAGAGAATCCGCGGGAGCAGGGAGATGGACTCGATGGTTTTTAAACACAATTAATGTTATTCTGACTTCTTCATAACATTCAACCGTAATCTTCCAGACTACAGCAAACATTTTCAGACCAAAACAATTCCCAAGATCAAAGTCTCAGAGGTGCTGAAATGGGCCTTTACCATGGCACCAGTTGGAGTGTCTTCTGCAGAGGCACTATTGCTCTCTACGCCTTGGAAGGACTCTAGCTGGAGACAGTGCGTGCGTTTATTAAACACCGGCTCAGTGAAACTGCCTGAAAACACAGTACCTCACCTCGCTACCAAGCACATAAGCTTGTGTTACTCACTTTGTCCCTTTCAATAGCTTTTAACAATTGATCTGTGCAAAATACAAGGAACAAATTAGGAAATGGAAGTAAAACAAGGTACACAAAAATAAACCCTGACATCATTCAGCGACATCAGTGATTCAAAGACGCAGGGCATTAAGCAAATAGGACCACTGACACCACCCATATCTGAAAGACTTTTCCGGATACTGGATGCACTTCCATCAGTGAGACGCCAAGGAAGATGGTTATTCGCTAGTCCAAAACCACTAAGTATGAGGACGCTCATCCGTTCAAGCACCGATTACTTAGAACAGACTAGACCAGACTATTTCAGTTGGAAGGGACTGATGATCGTCTAGGCCAACTGCCTGACCAGTTCAGGCTGACCAAGGCAACAGATGCAAAGCCAGCCCCGATTCACTTCAGGCAGAAGTAGGTTTCCTCCCTCCTCGCCAGTACAAGTTTAATGCAAAACCCTAAGTAAAAGCAGCTAAACTCACTGCGTTTAAGTATTTCAGTTATACGAGGTTCATCTTAAGCATCTCCTAGTTTTCCTAAAGCTTCTGTACTTGCGCTTGTTACACACCAAAGCCAGAATTGTCTGTTCTCATTCATCAATGTACCTTGAAAACACAGGCGAAGAGATGGCTAACTACACACAGGAAAGAAAAGGAAATCAAAGCCTACACCCACCTGCTCGCCTCCCTTTTTTACAGTAATTCTCCACTTCTCCTGAAGAACTTCAACATCGTTACAGAGCAGCGAACAAGCTTCAGTAACTCGCACATCTAGTTGTGCGGATTTCAGGAGCGACACAGCTCATGAACAAAGCTGCCACGAAACCGCCACAGCACAATGACAGGCTACTGACCTCGCACTTGCTGCTCTAGACTGAGGATGACTGCCACAGCCTGGTGAAGAATAAGCAGTTTCGTCTGCGGTTTCTCACTCTTCAGATGAAGCTGGCACATACGGCCAAGTTCTTTAAATGCCTCATTAATATCTCGCACACGCAAGCGTTCTCTAGCGTTATTTGCCATTCTCCTCTCCTTTTCTCTTTCTATTTTCTGCTCTGGATTTAAATCCTCATCTTCGTTAGTACTGCTGCAAGAAAGTACAAATAAAAGCATACTGAAATAGCAATGGTATTTTGAACAAGGGATCCTGCTGCTGGATCAACATTTTCCGTTGGTAACATTAAACTTCTTCACACTTAATCACACTAAATATGGAAGAACATGTATCTAGATAACCAGGAAAGTGTTAGATACCAGCACTTAACTAGTCAAGGTTGCTGTCCCAGCCTTTTCCTGAAAATGTTACATGGCTTCTGCCTGAAGAACACCCACACAGTATTGTCTACGGATGGTGAACATCTCTAGGAAAAGTAACGGCAACGTGCTGCCCCTTGAAGCAAAAGTACCCAAGCTACCTTCGTATCAGCTTATCTAAGAAGGCATTCAAGTAATTTTCAATTTAATATGCTTATTAAATAGTTTTATTTTTGTTAAAAACCGTACTGGCCGATTTTTGAACTACTTTTTCGTCTACTAGGCAGGGTGGAGCTGAACAGTTCCACTCAGAACTCCTCTATCACTTCAAATGATCAAGTTGTACAGCCTTTTTTTTCAATAGAGAACTGTCCAACTCAGTCTGAAATTGTGCAAAACCTCCGCTCTACTAAAATTAACACACTGAAATGCCATTAGATAGGTGATGATAGAGACTCTGCTGCCTGTAGGTGCAAAATTCTGGTTGTTCACTGTTATCTCAAATTTCCGTGCTTGTGTGGGCCCTGTCAGAAGGGCGGATCCAGAAGCACTTCACCCAGTGTCAGCTCCAGGGTTTTTGTCTGTGGTTTGGGAGGGGACAAAGCTTTTAAAAAGGGATTTACCCACCGCGTTCACCCCAGGCTCCAGGTTCTCAGGCTGCCACTCTCCATCACTACTGGCTCACATGAGAAGCGCAGCCCTGGCCCAGGTACACACCATCCCCGATTTCTAACATTCTCCCAACCTCTACGTGGGGCAGGGCCCTCTGAACCTTCTGCTACTTGTACGTACAGGCAGATATTAGGCAAGGCACTACTGCAAGGGAACACATCCTCTTCAGGTGATTTTCCCAGAAAAGCCTCTGTCTTGTACTTAAATACTGCGCGCTGGTTACCTTTTCCAGCTGCCTGTTAACATACGCACTGAGGTAACGCAAAAGCCTTGGAACAGGTTTAGCGAACTTCAGGACAACACGCTACACAGCATTAACGAAGCACTGATTCTTTAGGTCGTGTCAGCAGCCCACCTTGTTCGGCCTCTAGATGAGACCTTGATATCCTTCTGGGAGGACTCATCATCTGATTTCATGTCATCCGATGAGGGAGGTTCATGTATATTTTCATCCTTCTCCTTATGCTCAGACTTGATTTCTGTTGGACCTATAGCCACAGACTGGCTCTGTAAGCCACCCGACAACGCTGCAAGCAACCGGAAACCACTATGAGTATCACAGGAGAGGAACATTTTAGAGTATCTCAAGCAGATATTGCTGATGGGAAGCCAGAGCCGATCGGAAGTCTGGGAAGACAACAGGAGGGACTGCACTCTGGCAACAGAACCAAGAGAAATCTTGGTAACCCTGCCATACTTGGACACGTGTCATGGGTTGTAAAGGGATCGTAATTCACAGAGGAGCTTGATCAGTAACAGCTTAATTCTAAGAAAAACATTGTTCAAGAGACAAGGACATTTAGCGAAGTAAGGAAATTTGCACCTCATGTCTGGGCTCCAAGTTTAAGGGCAGAGGCTTGGGGTGCAACACACACCTCTCTTGGTGGCGCAAGCATGCTAACCAATAGACTTCTGTTTTCTATAGCTGAATTCTTTAGGCTGAAAACAGAGGGAACAGCTTCCTGTTGCTAGCTAGACTGAAATCTGGCCTCAGTTCACTCGGCAGGTCTCCTGGCCCCTTTGGAAACGGCTGCGAGTACTGCCAACGGCGCTCTGGCTCCTTAAGCCTGCAGAACGCAGCCGTAACGGAGAGCCTTCTGATGAACCCACACAAGACAGACA
>NW_010416044.1:0-2774 GCF_000710305.1 Buceros rhinoceros silvestris | reverse complement strand
TGCTGAACCTACACAAGCCTGACACAGAGATGCCCTCAGAACTGTAGCAGGAATCTCTGGTGGTGGTTTACAGGATTTATAATTAATTGTTCCCTCTCAGCATTACCTATGTCCCTATCCCCTGTGTTGATGCAAGTTTACCAAGAACTGCAGCCTCATCAGCTCAAATGTTGAACAGGATCTGCAAGAGTCCTAATATTGCTGGAAAGTTACCTCTGTAGCTTTCTTGTGTTTTATGATTCAGGTCTGTGCTCTGAGCAGAAACTGTACTGGGAAGAACTGAATGGCTGCTGTTGAGGCCAACGCTTTCTTCCCGGTGAGTTCCAACCTAAAGCAAAGCAAAACAAACATTTCTATTAAAGACGTGATTCAAGGAAATTCTCCAAAAATAGAAGTTTAAAAGACAAAATATTTGCTGGATTAGAGACCCAAGTTAAAGTTCCAGCTCAGAAAAGATGTAGCTGAAAGATGCTGTTACACTAAACCACTTGATTACACCACGCTCGATCAAGCTGTGTTTCAAGCAGTGACCAACACCTGACTGGAATAACCTAACAAGCTAGCAAAACTTTTTTAAGTATTTCCCCACAGAACACTACAGAATTTTCTCCTTGATTTATACCAGAGGGGTGTTGGTTAACCTTTGACTGTTCTGAACTAATACAACTCTCAACTCTAGTACGTACGACATTTTGATCCTTAAAAGAAAGTCACGGGGAGTAACAGTCTTCACCACAAGCGGAAGGTGTGTAGAGTGCCCTACACTCAGGTATGCAGATACACATATTTATAAAACATAGAAATAACATCTCACTTCTTGTTCACTGGAACAGGAGTAAGAGCTGGATCTAATGTCAAAATACCATTTCACTTCAGTAATTCTCTCTCATTTTCCTCCTCTCAGTTTAGTCCCATTACAGAATCTAAACACATGAAATTAATCCAAGCATCTCACTACATCACAAGTAAATTTCTAAGCAGCAAGCATTGAGATGGGTCTTAAAAAAATTAATTTGGATAAGCTTGAATTACTGATACTCATGTAAGATAGCTATGAACATGTATATCTATCCTGAAGAGGCAAACTTGTTAAAAAACTGCTGTTCAGTACAGAATACTGTTATCAATACAAATCTCTATTTAAAAAAAAAATTCTTTTGTTTGAAAAAGGAATAGGTAAAGACATGCTGCCTGCATTTAAATAATCTGAAACACAGACCATTTAAAGCTTTTGATTCATCAAGACACAAAAGTGCTTTAAATATTTATAATACAACCAACACAATACAATTAAACAGTTAAAAAACTGAACAAAGATGAGGATTCTCCTATTATTTGTATAGTTACAAAAATTGGCTACAGATGAAGCTTTTTATTAGAACAGTAGCAAATATATCAACTAGAAGATTAAGCCTTTAATTAAATAGGTTTATTGCCCGGAGTTACACATGAGAACCACTGTTTTTCAATAAATCCTTCAATCCCAGTAAACTGCTGAGCTTTGAATCCCTCTTGAGTAATTAATGCAGCTTTTACCTTTCATGTCTTAGTATGGGTTTTACCCAGAGAGAGATAAATACCCTTATGCAAGTTTATCCTTTGTTTAATATACGCTCGCTCCTGTCGGCTCACACACAGGAACACGAAAGGAAAGGGGGAACCCGCCCCCCTGCCCCGCCAACCCACAGCTGATACCAGGTCACTCCGGCTGCTATTTCCGTCTACTGTTCTGCAGAAAATCTCCCCTAGTAAACTGCGGAATATCTGCTGCTATTTAAAGTATATTTTATCTTCTTTTGTGTGTAATAGGCTTTGTTTGTGCCAAGTTCTGCTACAGATACATCATCTCCGCTCTTGTGAGTGTCGCGAATTCTCTGGGAACGCGGAGCAGAGCCCAGGTCTTTCGGCTCGCAGCACAGACCCCTTGGCAACAGGAACACGGACCTCGTTTGCCACACCGAACTTGCAAAGGAGCCCTTCCCTCCTTCTGCCCCACAGCTTGTGTGTTTTATTTTATTATTCCGGTTGTGCTTCATCCAAACACACGAGGGTGCTTTTATTCAAGCTACAGGCTATTGATCACGTCAGGGCCAGGTTTGCTCCAAAATCATCTACCTAAAGGCAAAAATTTCTTAAAGCTGTGCATGAACACAGCAGCTGCCAGAACCCTAGCAAATCTAGAGCTCACGTAGAAGTGATGGATCAGCAACTCAGTTCTGATGAAGGCAGAAACCAGATCAGAAATAAAAACTGAATTCAAGTCTGTGTTGTTCCAGTCCTTTGAAACAGGCTTACAAATTTAAAGCACACAATTTAGATTAATGAGATTTATACAGAAGGAGCTAAAGCATTACAAAACTGACCTCCACTTGAATTTTTACTCTGCTCTATGATGTGCTAGAAAATCCAAACAGGCAAACCCCAAACCAAAAGACTCGCTGAAAGTCCCTGTGTCCCGTGGGAAGACCAAGAGCTCTGTTTCCTATCAGCACAACTTACCAAGCAACTGCTTCAAGGTGCCAGACCGGATCTTTAGTATGTTAAACACTGGCCTTCAGAAAATTTAGTCTGCTTTTCTCTCCCACTTCACAGAAAAAAGGGGCTCTTCCCACCCACGCTGCAACGGAGCCACCTCGGGCTTCCCGTAAGCCTTCTGGACGGCACTTTCCGCCGCCAGCTCCGACGCCTCCAGAGGGGGTGGCGGCAGGTTTTATCCCTGCTAGTCGTCAGTAATTCTCGGTCTCATCACCTCGCAGCACCACGGGTGGCGGAGC
>NW_010416043.1:485-1346 GCF_000710305.1 Buceros rhinoceros silvestris | reverse complement strand
TGGCGGCTTTCGGAGCCGTTTGCAGCAGCGCTGGAGGAGGAGAAGCCCCGGCCAGGTCTCGGGGGGCAAATCCCCACCCGGGGCTTGGAGCAAAACCCGTCTGTAAAAGGCGTGTGTGCCCCGGGAGGGCTCTGCAGCCCCCGGACACGGGACTGGTCCAGCAAGAGCACCCATGAACGGGGCCAGATCCCTCCCAGGGCAGGAGGAGCCTCCGAGTTGCTGTCCCCAGTGCCGCATTCCAGGGAGAAACGTTCCCTACAGCCCCCCAGGGATGGACCCCACAGCCAGCTGTCCCCCACTCGTGTCCCAGGCCACTCCTGAGTGCTGCTGCTGGCAGCCGGAACCCTGCAAGCAGCAGAAATCCTCCTCCTCCTCTTCCCCCCAGGCCTGGGGGCCTCAGCTTGGGTGATGGGCTCGTGGCGATGGCGATGGGGTTGTGGGTGACGGCGATGGAACGCCGTTCCTCAACGGGAGAGGCACAAGCTGCACCGCTCAGAGCACTTTGTGCCAGTGCCTTTCTCCCAGGAATGCGTCTGGGATTGCTCCTCAGCTTGGGTTATGGGCTCGTGGCGATGGCGATGGGGTTGTGGGTGACGGCGATGGAACGCCGTTCCTCAACGGGAGAGGCACAAGCTGCACCGCTCAGAGCACTTTGTGCCAGTGCCTTTCTCCCAGGAATGCGTCTGGGATTGCTCCGGCGCATTTGGGGAGAGCTGGTTTGGGTCCGTGGGTGGTGGCAGGGCCTGAGCAGCTCTGCGAGGGGAGAAAGCTGCACCACCGGCTTGTTAAGGCACTCCCAGACCCCCGGGATGGGTCCAGGCAGCTCAAACCCTGGATACACCCCCCGGGAGGGGGAGAAAG
>NW_010416043.1:0-319 GCF_000710305.1 Buceros rhinoceros silvestris | reverse complement strand
AGAGCATGGCAGCGGGGCAGGTGCAAGGGCGAATTTAATGCACAACAGCGAGAGCAATACGCGGGACGCAGCAACGGAGACCCCCGGCTGGGCAGCAGCATCCCCCCCTCCCCATCTCTGCTCTGCCATTGCTGCTCATTACGGGTTCGGTCTCCTTCATCTCCCCCCCCAAAGACCCTCCCTCATTTTCCTATACTCTGAAGCAAGAGCTTGTTGCTCAGCGCCTTCTGGGCCAGTCTCTCCTCGCGGGACATCTCCAGGAACTCGCGCAGGAGGTGGAAGGTGAGGTCCAACGAGTTGGGTTTGCCGTCTCGCCTCT
>NW_010416042.1:30314-30640 GCF_000710305.1 Buceros rhinoceros silvestris | reverse complement strand
ACGGCTGGTACCTGGGCCGGGCAAGTCGGGGGCCGGAGACAGGATGTCTCACTGTAACTGCAGCATGGGGCTGCCTGGGTCTGCCTTTGGGAAGGGGATACTGCAGCAGTCTTCCCTCCTAGGGTGTCACTTTGAGGTCAGGGTTGAGGCTTTGGGGGTCCTGGTGAGCAAACAGCTGCCTGGTCTCTAATTTAGGTGAATAAACAGGAATTTTCTCTCTGCGGGTCATTTCACCCAATGGCACCAGGTCACTTCAAGTAGCAGCACTCTCTCAGTCTTTCTTTCTGCCTGAAATGATTAAATGATACTGAGTAAAATGTCTGGTG
>NW_010416042.1:1068-30188 GCF_000710305.1 Buceros rhinoceros silvestris | reverse complement strand
CTTGTCTGGCAGGTCAAGACCCTCCAGCTGTGTGAAAAGGTGCTGAGGTCCCCACACTGCTGATGCTGGGCGCCCAAGGTGAAGCTCCTGAGCCAACAAGAATGTAAAGCACATGCTTCATCCCAGAGATGCCCAACAGTGTCCTGGCTGCACAGCTTTGAGAAAAGAAATAGCACTTCACTGCAAACTCACAGACTCGGCTACAAAAAACCCGGAGTGTGATTTTAACCCTATCCCGTGGTCTGACACCATTTTGTAAAGAAGAGTTTTGTCCAGTAATTCCCAGGAGGATACACCACCTTGAGTTTGTAACGTGGCCAGTGCTGAAAAGGGAGAGGGGAGAAATAAGGCAGGAATCAAAAGTTCAGGTAGTTTCATACACTGAGTTAAAACATTTGTAAAGTTAATCAAATTTTACCTATGCTTTAGGCTGGGGTCAGTCAGGGATTGAGGATAAGAGGAAACCACTTGAATATTTAAAGTGTAGTTGTATATTTAGTCTGGTCAGCTCTGCACATAGAAACCTCAGGGACGCCTGCTTGTACCTTAGCAAGTTGTTGATTAGGAGAGTGGGGTGAATGATTCACTTCATAGTGGCAGAGAAGGGAGGTGGCCTGTGCGAGGGATGATAATTTCTCTCTGTCGCTCATGAAAGGTGTGAAGAGAGACCTTGTACCAAACACACTGGATTTAATTCTCTCCTACACGTACAGGTCTATGACACAGGCCCTGTAGCTTGCTCAAACTATCATGGTCTTGAAGCATTAATATTATCCCCAGCTGCCCTAAGACAACTGCTTTAGAAACAGAAAGGGCTCCAGATCTACCCTATGTAGAAAAGAATGGGTCAGCTCAGCTGGCTGGCAAAATTCTGTGCACCTGTGGAGGTGAGCCACTGACCGGGTGCTAATCCTTGATAGATGGTTGGGGCTTTTTTTTCATCTGTCAGTACTGAGCTGTGGGGTGGAAGAAGTGGATGCGTTGCTGTCCTGGTGCCTCATTAGCCCAAATTTTTCTTCTGGTACAAAGGAAATCAACGAGAGGTGAATCTTGAGTCACTTTCTGTGGATACGTACAGCTGAACAGCATGAAGGTGATGAGACTCAGCTTTCTGGGAAGGGTCACACATAGCTTCTGATTTGAAGCCCAATGTGTAATAACATTTTTCTTTAACATTTTATTTGCCTGTGATCAGACCATGAAGTAGATGTGAACAAATTTCTTCAATGCATAAACTTATCTTACTTTGATATCTTACTCTACTCTCTTAAAGAAATGTGTCACATCCAAGCACACACCTCCCTGTCCCTTCACAAGAACTTTTTGGGGTCTCTGTGCAGCTTCTTCTAGGCCTGGACGAGCAGTAGAAGTCTCAAAAGCTCTGGAAGAAGTGTGGAGGGAGGGGAGAGCCCCCAAATGAGAGCAGATGCTGAGGGGAAGGGGGGAATTCAGCTGCTCCGTATTCTGACGGGTGATTACCTGGCCACCCGATGCAGCTGTCCTGCGTGGCTGATGGGGGGCAGGAGGTGTAGGCTAGCCCATGTCCTCCCTCTTGCTGGCAGTGGTGTTGTGAGGGCAGGTGAGTGGAGTTTGGGAGAAGGCACAGGTCTATAAGAAGCAAAGCTTTGTTGCTTCTGTGAAAGATCTTAAATTTCTCCTTGTGCCTCAGAAAATGGCTATTTATTTTTTTTATTTATATTTTTAGCAGCATGCATTTCACTGCAGTTTGTGGATGGTAAGAGTCAGAGTTTTGTGATGTTCTGCCTTAATTCTTTTCTTTTGAGCTCACCATAACTTGCAGTAAACTCTCTGTATCTGTGGATATAAATGGATGCAGCAGTTCATCTTAAGTGTAAATATCACTTATCTTATCAGCAGTAATAAAGGCATCAAATCTTCAGTAGGGTTTTTTTTTTTTTGAGTTATCAGAAAACTGAACTCTTGCTACCCCAGAAATTTGAGCCTAGGGAGTTCAGTGGTTAGTATATGACTACTCTAGGGGAACAAAAGGTACCTTTCCAATTAAAGTTAATAGAGGGATAACTTCAGACACACAAAAGGAAAAAAAGACACCTGTAAGTCATGGTGAGTTCAAAAGGAAAGAATTAAGGTAGGCACACAAAGCATCATGGGAAGTGCTATTCAAGCTACCATGTCAAAAAGGCTGATTAACAGCAGTTCCAAGTCTACCTGATCACCAGGGAGTCTTACTGATAAAAATTATTTCCCCTCCAGAGAGAAGAATCTCCCTGAACTGAACAAATGTGTCACTTTTGAATAAGGATTCATGAAAAGGCAGAAAAGGAGAAGAAAAAAGAATAAAGGTATGCATTCACCAAAAGATCTGAAATTTGTAACTGGTGACTGTTTATCAGTCTTTAAGTTCTGAATGAAACTGCAAGTCATACGTCAGTGAGCGGGATTCAGATCATTAGCTTTGCGTTTCTTTTTTGTTTGAAAGTGGCTGTTTGCAGATAAAATTCTCTGGCAGTGGTTGTAATTGCAATCAGGGAGATCTAATGGCGTTGTTTGATGTGTTGCTTAGACCTTCCAGGCTGTAAGGCTTTTCAGTGGAGTTCTTTAAAGATAGTGATTAAATTCTGGAGCTTCTGTGTGAAATTTGGTGGTCTGTGTTGTGTGCAGAAGTCAGACTAGATGAGTGTAATGGCAAGTTCTAGACAGAAAATCAAATTATTTCAGGTCACTAATGAATTTTGATTGTATTTTTCCCCCCGTCTTTTATTTCCATATGTTGGTTTCAACACTTTGAACTGTACAATAGAAAAAAGGCAGGAAAGAAAATGCTATTGGAATGTCCTTTTGTGAGCACAGTGTTATACGAACACCATAATTTCTTTTCTTTGGCCTTAACCTATTTTATAATTCTCATGCGTATATACATGAGCTTTTGGAGGAATTTCTCTTTGAATTGCTTTTCATGTTTGCATGGCTCAGTCTTCCTCATGCCCATGGTTATTCCTGTGTTTGTGATGATGTGGAATGCGTTAAGAGAACCATATCACCTCAGCTGGGGCGATCAGCGTGACGGCGTAGGCACCTGAGGTGTGTCCTGGAGGGTAGTGCTTGGAGGAACCCCCGTGGACTGTGTGTTTGAGCTTCTTTCTCTGGGCTGCTGCAGTAGCTGTGGTTTAGGTGTGTCCAACGCTTTGACGTTAATTTAGGAGGAGTTTTGCAATGAATGCAGTAGGCTTTGTTGGACTGCAGCAGGAGATTGGAGATGTCGCAGGGATGAAAGAAACAGGTTCTTGGGCTGCAGCTACGTAGCAGAAGATGAGCAAGTCCAGGCAGTGCTGTCCAGGCAAAAGTGGGATGACTTTGAATTTCGGCCAAGTTGTGAGGACCTTCACTTGGTAGCAGAAAGACATTCATGTTGTTTACATACAAAATGAAAGTAGGTGGGTAGGTAGTGAGCTGTTAAGTGAGCAATATTCTGTCTCAGGAGGAAAAATTAAGATTTTTGCCTAAACTGCCTTGTGAGAAATCATGGAAACTTTTCCCTCTGTTTGTTTGGCTCCACATTTTCAAAACCCGTGGGCAGTGAGTTTTGCCTTACGTTTACGATGCTTTGTGAAACACAGGTTCTAAAACTGTTCATGTTGTTCTGTTTGTTTTTTCTAGATGAGTTATTACTTATGTTCTCATAGTTCTTTTTACTTGGAAGTATTTAATGTGATGTGTGGCTGTTACTAGAATTTAAATGTTAGACTGGGCTTTTGTTAGTTCATTTCCTGACTCTGCTGTTCTTAACGCCTTGGGGAGGCGTTAAGTGTATGAAGTAGAGTATGAACTTTGTCATTCAGTCTTTCAGCATTTCATTGTTTATTCACAATGACATTGTAAAATTGCAGAAAATTAAGCAAAGCGCAGTCTAAACGTAGTACAAATTTCTCCTAAAAAGCATGTTTGTATGTATAGAAATACGTGCACCTGTATAAAAGATTAAATGAAGTAACATTTACATTTATACGTTATATTGCATTACACATTATATTCTATGGAATATTTCATTAAATATAGGGAAAATTCTATGTAGAATTAGAATATTAATTAGTATCTTAAAACAAAGGAATTATCTGAAATATATATATTCATTTCATCTATATATGCACTTGCTGCTCAGCGTCCAAGTGAGTGACATTAACATTTAGTAACAGAAGATTCTTGTCCTTTTCTTTATTTGACTATAGGAGACTATCACCTGGAAAGCAATTTTTATGTATTGAGTTGATAATCACTAGGCAAGTTACCCCAAAGGGGTGAAGAAGCAGTGTTGTTTCTGTTCTGTTTGTTTCCACTCTTGCTATCAATATTTCTTTGACTGGGAACTGGTTATTCTTTGGGGAGACAAGAGAACCATCTTTTTGCAGCCAATGTGACTACCTGACTGTAGCAAGCTCTGCTGCTGTAAGAGCTTGGATGTATCTCTGAGCTCTCTGGTACTCAGCTGGAAAACTGGAGCCCCAGAGCAGTCAAGAGACTCCAGGGTTATTTGTCTGCTGTTTGTTTGAGAAAGTGTTGTAGACTTCGGGTGCTGTTGGCTTTCATGCAGGAGTCTCTCTACTGTTGTGCTAGTAATCAGTTTTAAAAAATGAGTATGTTTTGGGAGTTCTGTTCGGAGGGAAATGACAAGCGTATTTAGTAAATCACAGCCTTTTTGGTAGGTGAGCTGACAGCGTGCTTCAAGTATAATTGATTGGTGGCTGATTTAACATCAGTAATATCAGCACACTGTAATATGTTTGACACCCATTTTATAAGGCATTGTAGGGTGGGAATAGTTTTTGCTGAATGAGGAATTTCTTTGTTATTATAGGAAGAGGTCAGGAGAAGGTGGGTTAGCTGTGAAGAAAATGGCTTATGGTGGAGGTGAGAAGAAATTATACCATTATTTGCTTTAACACGTCATTGGTTTCCTCTCTCCCTAAAAATATATGTTCCCAAAAGTTTCTCAAGTCAAGAGTTTTTCATCTGAGAATACAAATTTTCTTCAATTTTCTTAACAGATTTAATTTCTATCTTTTTCTTTTGGACCTTAAAATTAGAGATACCATTTAACCTTCTATATGTTGCTTTCATAGCATGAATCTGCCTCCTTCTTGGTGAGGAGATTCCCCCTCCTTGGACCTTCCTGGATATCTTCTCCTCCCAATATGTTACATTACAAATGTGTTTCTGCTAGAAATAATCATTGTCTTTGTTTGTCATTTATATTATGCCTTGCTTTCAGCTTTCTGTATCTTATCAGTGTTTAGTTCAAACTCTCCCTTCTCAATGAAAACCCACACGTCTTTGCTCCTCCCTATTTTGCCTTTCCCTATTTACTTCACTACCTTTGGTCTTTTTTTTTTTCCTGTAAGGTAATCAAGTTATTTTGTTGTTATCTTCTTGCACACACTCAGCCCTGGCACCTTTCATACTGCGTGTTGTGGAGTAACTCATAAGCAACTCTGTCCATGCCCCGTTGAAGCCTGTCTTGTTACATTCGCCTCTACTGGGCTGCCCTAGGGGAAGATCACTGGTTTCCCATTAAAGCAGGGAGGTAATTATGCTGGTTGTAGCTCTGTGTCTTCTCCGAACTTCAGTTTACTCATCTGGCTTTCTTACGGATTTGAGAAGTACCTAGGGCAGGCTGTACCTGGTATGCAGAATAAGTATTAACTTCTAAAATTTGTTAAATATGTTTTGGGCAGTTGACCTTGGGGAACTGCTTCTGCCCAATTCTTTAATCGAGGATGCAAAGCTGGGACTCATCAGCAGTATAAAGGGAGTTTGGGATAGTGCACTGTAGAAAGAACTGGGTGATGTTGAGGACTACAAATGGGATAGAATTTATGAGTGCAGAAGATAACATTGTGTATTTGGGGGCTCTTGCTGAAACCTCCTGCTCTAAGCTAGGAGGTCATCAGCTGGAAATGACCAGGAAACTCAGGGGATTTTCTCAGTCACAACCTGCACGTGAGGATTGTTAATGAGACCTTGTCTAAGATACCACATATGGTTTTGACTAACAGTGTTGAAGAAAGATGACCTGAAGCTGAAGCTTGCAAAGGCAAGGCTGTAGGGACGGTTGGGGGAACGGAGAACGTGTTTTACAAAGAGAGGCTAGGAAAGGCTGGCTTGTTTAACTTAGCAACGCAAAACCTGAGAGAGTGTACAATTTTTTTTTTCCTTTAAGAATATCAGAAGCAAAAAATAACTTGTTAAGCTGAAGGGCATTGTTGGCAGAGGAACAGAGTGGTATAAACTAGCTAGGAGTACATTTCGGTTGGGGATAAGAAACAAATTCGTAGCTATTAAAGCATCCGAGCTCTGAACAGACACTTGTAGGAAGCAGTTGGGGCACAAAACATAACAGAAGAAAAGATGAAGCTCAGTAAATTTGTAAAAGCTAATATCTGTAGCACAGCTGCTCCTGAACCAGGCCATCACCCGAGGCCTGGGGCCCTGAGGACCTACGCGGTTCCTTTCTTCTTTTTTTGTTTTTAATTTTTTTTAAATTGTTTTGTGGAGAAGCTATTTGCACTTGAGTCATTGATTCAAATAAAAAGGTCATTTGCAGATATCAGGATGTGTTGGTAGCTGTGGTTACCTTCCAGAAGTAAACAAAATTTCCATCCTTATCTTGATGTGGGGTTTGGAGCAGCTGCTTTTTAAATCATGTTGGCTTAGCTCATCTAACTGAACTTGCCTGAAACTCTGCTTTTCTAAACTGATCCGTAGGCGTTGAAATGTTCCTACTGAAACAGTCTGTGTAAGCTAATACAGTCAGTTGAACTGGTTTGGCTAAATAAAGCAGTTTTATGTTACTGACACACATTTTCAGCCCTTTGAATACCATCCATCATCTGATAGGAGCTAAATAAAAACTACTGAAAAAATACGCATTGGACAACAAACTGTATTTCAAAAAAACCAGAACAAAAGCTCTGATGATTTATAGATTCATCTAAAACAAACTGCTGGATTTATCTATATAAGGCTCTAGATCCTCTTTAAAATAAAGAATTAATAGTCTTGACTTCACTGTTGGACAAATCTCTTACAAGTGAAAGGAGAGTTTGCAAGACAATTTCCAGTTACTTCTATGAGGAGATCTAATGAAAGGAGGAAACAATAATAAGAGTTGTAAAAATATTCTCCTCCCATGTGCTCTAAAAGGATGAGTTTGGCATTTGATGGGATGCCAATGTGCTGCAAGTGTTGACTGCAGTTCTTTAAGGCCTTATAAAGAAACAAAACTAACAAAAGACACGACAGACAATATTGCAGCACAAGAAACGAGTGTTTCTTGGATGTCAAACACCCTCCAGCCCACAGCTCTTTGATCTTGGGAACAAACCATAAAGAACAAATAGAATAATTTTTCTTACATGCTGACGTTTAACAGTGAGGTTGATGAACTTCTGGAAAACTAGCATAATGGGCATGCCTTTTCCATTTGTTAAATTGTTTTGACAAGGGCATATTTCATTTAAAGAGGCTGTTTTCTATTCCTTCCATTTTTGGTCTCTGAAAAAATAAAAGAGGAACCAATATAGAACTTTGCAGCACAGATCAGCTCACCTTCCACATGAGCCAAGTGGAAAAAATATCCTTTAAATGCTCGTTTTGGGAGGGGGGTGGGAGGGCAGGGGGAAATGAGTGAGTAGTCAGTATAGCTGGGTATTTGTGAGTTTTGGCTCCGTCAGCCTCTTCATTGAAAGCCTCTGTTTCCATTAAACTTGCCAAAGAAAATGTATGACACATATTAATACACGCTGTACACACTAGGGATGGGGGACAGTAAATTAGAGACTACCAAAACCTGCTAGCGCGCTCCCCGTAACTAGAAAGGAGCGCATCGGCAGGCTCTACTGCACCCAGTGAGTGTTTCTCGTCTGCAGAACAGGTGCTGCTTTTAAATTTTTGTATCTCAGTCCCTTCACGTTCCTTTAGGGACTGAAATTGCCAAAGCTGAGGAGGTTTCCTCCTGCCTTGTTAGACCGACTCTCACAACAGGGTGTTAGACTCCCCCAATCCTGCTCTTCCAGGATGCCCCTTTCTCAGTTTGCAGAATCAGGGTTTTGGTCTGATCAGCAGACACATAAACTTTTGGTCTGTTAAAGCTTAGGCTCTATTCACAGATTCTTCTGAGATTTGTTTTGTCAGCGTGTGTCCATCTTTCTAGACCCAAAATAATTCTTTTTTCAGGGGTAGTTTAATGTACAAGAACAAGAGACTCTTGGAGTCTTGACTTCTTGGAGTCACAAGTTTGAATTTTGACTAGATTTATCCCAAGCCTTTCACTGTGAGGAGAGATGCTGATTTATATGATTTAGGGGGGGAAACCTTAGCATGTCCAGGCTTTGTCTGCTCCGTCTGAATGGATGCTAAGGGTCTCTAGGCATAAGAGTCTGGGTTTGCTCCGCCAGTCTCATTCTTTCCCGCTGTTGGGAGTGTAATGTTTGTTTCAGCAGCGCTGTGAGAGGCCCTATCAATCCAGATAGACCCTCCCTATTACCTGAAAGACTTCATCCTCTCCTTGTTACACAGGCAAATTAATCCACCAGTTGCTGCTCGTCGTGGCTTTCCTTTTCAGAGAAGACAGCGATGACCAGAGCCATTGCTGAGACATGATCACATCCTCAGCCTTTGCCAGGGTGGAAACCACCCCCTCATTGGCAGAAACTCTGGTGGATCCTTGCGTTTGATTTCAAGGCCTTATTCAGCTATGCCCTGCAACACGTTAAAATCAACCTCGGGATGCCTAGCAGCTGCTTCTCAGATCCTGTCCTGACGATCTGCAGAAGGAGGAGTGTTTATACTCTCCAACTTCAAGCATCTGACATGGGCTATGAACTGCTTTGTCTCCTGGATCTCTTTGTGCTGCTGGACAGGATTACCATCTGCAGCTGGGTATCGCATGCATGGGCGAGCTGGTGTCTCATTCAGAACTGCGAGCAGAATGGCTGTCTGGAGCAAAATGAGCCGTTCTGCAAAGACTTTCTGCTCACACAGTATAAGCTAGCAAGGCTGGTTCTTCCCAGTTCAGCACATCTTTTCATATTTACGTTAGAACTTAATAGCAGGCGGTTGCAAATTTGCAGTTGCATGTTTTGTTGCAAACGTTTCCATGTTTCTGCCTTGTTCTGCCTAGAGAAAGTGGTAACTGAGGTAGGAAAAAAAGATAGTTCTGCTAGAGGCGAACCTTCTCGAATGACTGGTTTTTCTGTCTTCTGAAAATGCTTTCTGTCTCGTGGCAGCTAATAGATGATCTCAGTGGAGCATAGGATCTGCACGTAAACCTCTTACCTTCGGTTTCTCATGCAAATAGAATACAGAAGTGATCGGCTAGGAAACAAGTAATAAAAATATCTGTAGTTAATTTCCTTTTATGCTTTGAATGGACATAGCTTTTGGGCACATAAAGAGGAATTATGCCCAACATGATGTATTTCCCTGTTTTTTTAATTTTTTTTATGTGACTGACTGAAATAGTTTCTGGAAATCGCTTAAGGTAGGAGGCTTCCAAAGTTACTACAGCTGTTCAAATCCTGCCACATCAGACCATAAACTATCAGAAACTCAATTTTGCTTGAAGATTTATCCCGTGGCTTCTTTCCAGTAGCAAGTCTTTCACGGCTTCTTTAAAATTTTCCAGTGTGGTTCTTTAATGGGAACATGGTAAACCTTGTGAAACTTGACTTCGGTCACGTTCCTGTGAAATAGATACAGGCTTACCTGTGCCTTTGGCTACAGGAGGAGTATTCACAGGTAATGAGCAAGAGGCACAGAGGGCATGTGAAAGGTTTCCAGGAAACATCCACAATTTGACATGGGCTCTTATCCAAACTCTGGAGGCACTGGAGCACCACGTCTGTCTGGGGAGCTGTGTGCTGATGCCCCTATCTTCACTGCTCATGAAGAACAACTCAAAAAACCCGAGAGAACAAGTCTCCAGCAGGTACAGACCTGTACAGCTAATTTGCTGCTTTGCCCCTGCGTTAATAATCTGTTTCAGTAATTTACTAATGGTAGAATTGACACCTTCCGTAAATTTCGTAACAAAAACTGCGTCACTCTTAAATGTGACAAAACCCTCCTAGCAGCGTGTCCCCGAGAGTGTGCTGTTGGACATTTCGGTGAACAAGCTGTGGAGACCTTTCAGTTCCCCAGCCACCTCAACAGAAAGCAACTGGCCTCACAGAAAACTGCACCTGGAGTGGAACTTATCCTTTGATAAAAGAGTTCCTTTTGTGGAAATCTCTGGGTAGGTGAACCCATAGAGAGGAAATTCACATTTTGTGGAAAAAACTTGCCCCCACAGCTGGGGCAGAGGGCTGTTGCTGAAGTTAGCTGGTATCTCTGTGTCACTTGTTGGCTAGCTGACCCTGGACTGCCGTGGCTGCCATCCATGCCCAGCATGAGGGCTGCTCACTGAGTGACATGGCAGCATCTCCCAGTGTACAGCCTGCAAGAACAGGCTCACTGCCTTTTGCCTGGGGATTTCTGGATGAGGATCTTAGGGTGAATCCGTTGGCTCTTTGTCCTGGTCTGGGCAGAGCACTCTCTTGGAGCCCCTTTTGGATGAACTGTCTTTTCAGGGTCGGTTATAGCTTGGCATTTTTAGCTTGTCGGTTGGTAGTCACGTTCCTTTCTCCAGCTATTGGGGTCATTAGTATTCTTACTTAAGGGCCTATCCCTGTATCACGAGAAAAGGGTGGGTAACTCTGTTTGCCCTTGTGCTACTTTCTGTCTAAAGAATGGAAGTGTTAGTTGCGTTCTGTGCCTCATTCAAGCTCTGTCTGCTAAGGGGTAGACTAAAGAGGCACTAAATATCATTTTGCAAATGTGATTCAAGAAGCCTGTAAGAAACTGAAGGTTAAGTCTTACCTTGTGACTGAAGTTGTGCTTTTTCCATAGAATTTGTTTAGCTTTTTAAAAATCATACTAGCTGAAAAGTGAAATGACAAAGAATAAGAAAATTTTATGTAATTTTGAGCAAAGCCATAGGAGAAAGTCCAGTTGTCCGTTTACTGGCAGGCCTCCAGGTGGTATTCAGCAAGGCAGGTGAGTTCTGCCTTTTCTTTAAGACAAACTGAGATTATCTATTGGGGACATCAGCTGCAATCAGCATTGTAGGCACCCCATCTCCATGACTTTTCCAAGGGGAAGACAGTTTCCTTGGTGAGGCCTAGCACCAAGTCTGCAGAGACCCCAGCTCACGTCTGCATTGGTGAGGTGAGGATCAAGTCTGCAGTATTCCTTCCTACACCTCCTGTAAAATGTGCATTATACTTGTCTTCTGCCTTTTGTCTGTTTTATTTCTGACTGCAGTTACCTCAGGACAGGAATGATTTTCTGCTCCCTCTATGAACGTGCTACAGGGTTTCAAGTCACTGCTGTAACAATGGAGGTCCCATAAAATGGCAATAATTACCTAGAAAAGCCAGGCTAAAGTAAAAAAGCTAAATTGCTGTGAACTCTTGATTTGCACGGCTGAATTTTGGTGCACGCCGAGGAAGTGCAGCATTTAAAGCTCAAAGAGAGGTACCTCCTCTACCTCTGATACACTGTCTTGCATAGGAAGAACAGCTTTCTTGTTAAAAGGTTTGACAGTTCCCTTAACCCCACCTCCTTTTACATCAGCCTTGCTCCATGTCCTTCCCCTTGATTTTGAACAGGTGAGTGTGCCAAATCCTGTTGCAGGTGATCATTTCTAATCACCATCAGGATTGTGAGTATCCTCAGCCCTTGGAGGTACCACCACCCTTGCCACTGGAGCACTGCGCCATGCGCCAAGGTCAGAAAGAAGCTGTCTGGGAGAAGAACAATGCGGTGCCCTGACAAAGTGTCACAGTCAGCTTGAACGTAACTTACTGTGTCAAAGAGAAAAAGCACGAGGCGTGCTAATAAAAGCACCAGTACAGTGAAGATTCATTTTTCTTAGGAAGAATCTTAAGTTTTCTTCCTTTTTTCCCCCCGTCTGCATTATCAACTCTCTACCTGCTGTGTCTGTGTCTCTTCCTCTGTTACTTTCAATATGCATTGCAGCTTCTGTCTCCTCCTTTGTTCGTGTTAGCAGGATGGGCCTTTCTAGACGGAGGAAAGGGGACCTTTTGCTGGCCTCCATATCAAATGATTTCTCACCTTGTGAATAGTGGAGGAGGCAATCCAAATCCCTCAGTTCTGAATCTCCCTTTCTCTTGGATTGTACTTCGAAGCGGGGATAAGGTGCTGTTGGCTTCGCTGCTGCGTGTCGTTTGATAGATGCACACAAATCCAGGAAGTAATCCAAATCCTGTATGACTTCTTTTATCCCCAAAGGGACTTCCTGCAGAGGAAACAATTAGGGTGGTTTTTTGTTGGTTTTGGGTTAAGGTGAAGGCTGCTATCAGATTTTATTTCCACTGGCATCGAAGAAGCAACTCCTTTTAAGATTTCACATCCTGAGTTGATTGGTGAACAAAGCTCGATTGATTGGACTTTTCAGGGGATGAAGCAGCCCTCAGGTGGCTGCTGGTTATCCTGGAGCAGTAGAGGAACCTGGACAACCTACCAGAGGCCTCTGCTTTCTGCCCAGACATCTCCTGATGTAGCTGCAGCAATCCAAGTGCTGTATTGTCTTTTGCAGGGGAAACTTCCCAACTTCTTCAGAGCTGCTGTTCTCTATGCTGTTGTAATGTTCTTGAAAATCATTTTGGGTAGGGGTTAGAGAGGTCAGAGTGGAGATCAGAGACCTCCTGAGGGCCTGTCCTACCTGCGAATCTCTGACGGTCCGCACTGATCACTGGCAACAAATGACTGATGCAATTAACATGTAGAGAGTGTGCACAGAACTGTGGAAGCGCTGTCACAGCAAATTTAAAGTAAGGTTTTTCAAGATGTATGCACCGCAGAATCACAAGTATTAATTGCAGCTTAGATAAGTATTTATTTAGCCTGAGAATTAAATTAGGTGATCACAGTAGTATAAAAGTGAGTGGCCTGTTGTGACTGTGTTCTAGGGAAATTCTGTGTGGGTTTTTTTCTTTTGGTGTTAGAGGGAAGGTGCAAGTGATCCTTCCCACCTGCCTGTGCTGTAGGACAGAGGCTTGGCTCAGCCTTCTGCCTGAAGTGGTGCTGGGAAACGTACTAGAAGACCCACTTTTGTCTCTGGCCAAGGAGAGAGTAACTGTGTAGGAAGAACAGCTTTCTCATTAAAAGGTTTGACAGTTCCCTTAACCCCACCTCCTTTTACATCGGCCTCGCTCCATGTCCTTCCCCTTGATTTTGAACAGCTGAGTGTGCCAAATCCTGTTGCAGGTGATAATTTCTAATCACCATCAGGAATGTGAGTATCCTCAATGAGTAACTGTGGCAATATCAAGACTGGTATTTAAAACATACTAAATTTAGGAGGAGCTTAAAAAATAAAATGATACCAGATCTATCTATCAATGTTAGTGTGGCAATGTCATAGGAACTTAATAATCAGGAGTTGAACCATCTCGACATTAAGTAGAATTCATTTGCAAAAGACCGATCTGTATTTGGACTATGAATGTCCTCGAAGCTCAGGGACAATCGTGTTCAAGATTTGAAGCTGTGTAAGGAGGTCTCTCAGGCTCCTTGTAGCTGTTTTTTTGCAGCAGTTGGGTAAAGGTCGAGGGAATGTAGACTCGAGCTTTCATGTTGAGTTATGCTTGAAACCTCCAAATTAGAGTGTGTGCACCCCACACTGTCATGGGATGCTTTCGGTTTCTCACTGAAATAGTATTAACCCCTGTCATATCATCGCAAAACAAATGCATCCACAGAATTTAACGCCGTTTGTTGATATCATGACACAGAAAACATATGCAGAAGACTTGCACACACCTGAGGAAAGTAGTGCTCTAGCAGGGAGAGTGTAGTGTGGGGCCAAAAGTGAATTCCTACAAGGCAGATCTGAACGCTGTAGCCGTGTGATAGATGGAGGAGACCAGTATAAATCACAGGATAAAATAACTGCTGTAAAGAATGCTTCTTGTCCTACAAATGTTGTGCAGTTATGCTCCCTCCTAGGATTTATAAACTATTTCAGTCATTTTTTTGCAGAACCTCTCAACAGTCTGGAATTCTCTGAATCAGCTGCTCGGGAGAGAATTGGAAATAGCACCAATGCTGTAAAGGAAACCAAGAGATGTAGGGATGCATCCATCTCTGTTTTAACCCAGTGAAATACACTCTGAAATTGATATGGTTCGATTGACGTTACTGTGAGCAGAACTTGCCTGTTGCAGTTTAATATGTGGGGCTCAGGCTCACAGTGGTGTAAGTTACACCAGGCAGAGGCATGTGAAGTGGTGTAGTGAGCACAAGTGAGGTGTTTTGTGGGGTGCAGTGCTCGTTAGAAGAGGCAAGAGTGTGCTGTGGGAATAATGTGCATTGATATATTCCTCATATCGGATCTGATTTGCTTTTGCATACATGGCTGCAACCGCTAGGGCAGCTACAGGGCTTCCTTATGCGGAGTTACTGCTTGTAAGCTACCCAGGGTGCTGGATTTGCCCCAGGTACTCATCCAGGCCTCTAATGCTTGTGGTATCGACCCACGAATGCCTAAGAGTTTTACTGCGTGAGCCTAAATTAGCAATGTTGCCCACCGTTCGCATATATTCATGTTGGCATTTCAGCCTCTCGATTCCTCTTTGTTGGAATTTCTCCTGCCTGAGCTTGATATAAATGCTATGAATTGAGTCCTGCCGTAGTCTCTTTTTTTTAGTTTAAAAAAAGGGAATTCTGCCAGCGACCTTGTGCGACTGCTCTGTCGTCCTGGTTTTCTGGTGGTGAAGCACAAACATTTCGATGGTGCTTGGGGTCCTGGTAATGCTGCAGGCGAGCAGGCGAAGGAGATGAGAGCCAGGCTGTGCCGTGGTTAGAGCTGAAGGAAGAAAGTCAGCTCATGTGATGGCGTGAAACCCTTGAAAGATTTGGTGGGCAAGCTGGGACTCTCATTTGTCGTTTTACCTTAAGACCCAAGCAGATTAAAAAGCAAAGGTACACCTGACTTCAGGTATTTGAACACACTCTGATTCTCCATCATCCGTGACATCAAGGCTCGTTTGTGCTAGGGCCCATTTTCTAATGATGATGGAAGATGGCATTCATCTCGATGACTTGTGCAGGGGAAAACGAATCCAACCAAAAAGTGTTGAGGAGAGGTTTGAGTCAGTTTTGGCTCTATTCACACACACGGGTATGGGATGATTGACGTATTTGGAAAACCATGTGTTTCTAGAACTTATAAACCATTAAATGGTAAATTTTTTATCAAGCAATGGTACAGCACATATAGGAAAACCTCTGAGTAGCCCAAACCAAACAGACCTGTCTATTTATCACAGTAACTTGTCAAGTGCACGTTACCTTTGTCCTTTACTCACTTCATAGGCTTCCTGCTCTTGAAGTATCTAGTTCACCATTTCTGATGGTACTACCAAGAATTCTTCTTGGAGGGGTCAGTAGTGGCCTGAGACTTTGCATTCAAGGAAGTCTAGATGAACCAAGAAAAGTTATGAAGTTAAACTTCATCAAACCTGTGTGTGGCTGTCCTGGGTGTTTGAAATATTCCTGTGCTCAAACCAGCATTCTTGGATTAAATAATATTTTCTGAAAAATGGATCAGCAAAATTTTTCTGGCTTTCCTTCTTAAATTCTAAAAGTTTCTTTGAAAATTGAACCAGCGTGCCCCACTGGAAAGAAAGCTTAACAGATAAATTCCTGACAAGGATGGGATGGATTATAGCACTTCTCCCGTATAAGGCAAAAAAAGCCCTCAAACTAAAACAATTACTTTCAGAATTAATTAATTTCAGAACTAAAATACAATGCAATACTCTTAGACTTTCCTTCAATGATTTCCTCACACAAAGACTCATGCAATAGTCACTTTAAATTTGAGTTGTTTTTCCCTAGAGTAGGAAAGTTGAAAGGGTGTTTCCAATTCGTAAATACTAGTGGAAAACTTGTTGAATTTTTATTTCTGAATTTTAATTTTAATTAAAAAGGGATTTATGGAGTGAAAATTAAAAGACACTTTTGGCAGGAAATTATTATTTTGAAGATTTCTGGATTTATTTATGGAAGAAAGAATCCAGCCATGAAAACTTGTTTGACGGATCATTTGTTTTTGTTAATACTTTTTTTGGTTTTAAAGAAGAATTTTTTTTAAATTGTAAACAGTCATTTAAAAGTAGGGCATTTTCGCTTTTGTGTTCTAGTTGAAAAGAACCCCAAAACCCAAACCAATCCCCCCCAAACCCCCTAAATACACCAGACACATTAATGCTCACAGGGGAAATTTTAATTTTCTTTTTAATAAATGTATGGTTTTCTCTTTAAAAAATGGCATTTCTCCTTCCACTTCACTTGAGACTTTTTGAGATACTACAGTGACATGGGTCATAAAAATGTTGAGCAAACCACAAAACTCTTTATCTTTGCTGTTAACTGGCACCAGTTCCAACACCTCTGCTGAATTCACTAGTCCACAGCTGTGAGGGGGAAACCGAAGGAGCGTGTGCAACCTGTGGTTATATCGTAGAGGATAGTTCCCTTAAATGCATTTGGAAAGAAAAATGGTGTTTGGTAGCCCTGTTTTCTGTCCTCCAGAGTGTTCTTAAACACTTCAATGTTTTGTCATAGGAAAAAGTTGAGATACATCTTTATTGGTAGGTATCCTTCGGATTTACATGTGTGTCTGTTCTCTGTGAGCCTGGTGGAATTTTAATTTCCTTCCATCTGCCCAGCTGGGTGCCTGACTTACAGCCATAGCTCAAAGGAGGGGTTGAAAGATGTAAAAAGTTCAGAGCATAAATATTACCTGTATCAGTAAACTACAGTCTAGGGATGCAGGTCTCTGCTTCCGAGCCATGCCTGGCTGGTTTAGAGCTTGTCAGTAGATGAAACCAGAAATTCTCCTCAAAAATAAATCAAGTGCTTATTTTAGGCATGTGAATGTCTAGCGAGGAATTCTTTGGAGATGTAGGAAATGATTGTCTTGCCAACCAACTACTTACAGAAAATTAATATCTTCTTGGTTAAGGAGGCACTCTAAAAATTGAGACTCTGCTTGAGATGTAATTTTTGCATAGCATGGCTCTCCATTTTTAAGGTTAGGACAAAAAAACTCACCCCTGATTGTGACGAGAAAAGCAAAAACATAGACACAAATGATTAAGGAAGTTCCTAGCGTTACAATGGGCATGATATTAGATAAGTAATTGAGAAGTGCTTTGAGTATCTGACCTAAGAAACATAAATAAAGCTAGAGGAAAACAAAAATGGTCAATTCAAAATACAGAGTGAGAGGATACATTTTCCTGAGTGCCTGGAGGTACCTTCCTGTGTTGCATCTAAGTGGTGCTGGTTTCATCATGAGTAACTGCAAAATCTAATCCCTGGTATGTTGTTGAAGATTTAATTTTCCAGCAGGTAAAGGCAGAGCAGAAATGCCTGTGTTGCAGGGTGAGCGAGGGCTAGAGCTTGTGAGGGACCTGCATGGGCCGTTCTTTGGTACGGGGCATGTATGGGAGCCTGGAGATTGAGAGAGTCTTTGAAGAGCTCAGATTTGAGTTTAAATTTATCTTCTGCCACAGAAGCAGAGTGTTTAATTTTTTTTTTTCTTCCTATGCAGTTACATAGTCCCTCCAAGGGAGAATGTTGTAACATACTCCGCTATTTCTGCCCTGTTCTAATCCAGTGGATATTTTGATCTTGTGTTGTAAAATAAGACTTGTTAAATATTAAATTAGCATTTTTGGCAATTTTTTTCCTAGAAGAAAAATAGTAGTTACTTTTCAAGGAAATACTTAGATTTGCTTTGATATGGCTCAATTGAGTGTAGTTATTAGAGGGAAGTCAAACCAGATGCGGCTGGAGTCCTCATCTGCTTCCACTAAGGCTGACATGGACTTAATGTTGGAATATAGCTTTGATGACAATTTGAATGGGAACTTGGAGACTGTATTTCAGGGCTTGAAGGCTTCAGTACTGATGGAGCCTTAAACGACGTGGTTTTGTAATTTGAGATTTGAATTGTTCTCTCGAGCTGCATGAGACCAGTAAAGTGTTGTAGATAAAATGAATTTAGCTGACAGATATGCAACATGTGCAATATATTTTTATTATTTCTTTACAAAGGTAAGAGCCAAATGCTGAAATCTTTATTCATTTGTGTCTCCGTCCTTACCCAGACTAAACTCCTGTTGGCTCTAACCTGTCTCTGATTCATTGAAATCAGTAGAAAGGTATCTCATAAAGACTTTAGGACGTGGTCCACTTTGCTTCAGCCTCTCGGGTTCACTCGGACTTCCATCTTCTGTCACACCCCTGTCACAGCAGCACGGCAGCTGCATGAGCAACACAGCATTCTCACGAGGGCATTTGCCCTGTTTTGTTAGCTCTCACATCAACATTGTCAAAAATCCCTGTTTTAACAGTTTCAGTCATTGATCAGTTGTGCAGCTAGTAATGTATGAAGATTTTTTTAAAAAAATTTTTCTGGATGTATTGTAAGTCGCATTTGTGTCACTGAGTTGCAGGGTCATGTTATCTGTGTCACGTGGTCTGGTATGATCCTATTTCCTTCCCTGTCCATGCTTATATCTAGGTTTTGGGCACTATTTTGAATTTCACATATTTTGTAGGTGATTGTTAGATCATAAGAAGGTGAAATCGCTTGTGTATGTGTTTTGATCAGTGTATCAGTCGGTTATGAGTAATTTATTTCTGTATTTCATAGCAAATGCTACAAGTGTCTCATATGAGTCACAAGATGTGGAAGCAATGCTTGACAGGCAGGTACCATTTATTCTTTGACAGTCTCTTGCATCATAGTTTTCAGGATGCCGCTTCTGAACAAAATTTTGGCATTGATATTCCCAGCACAGTCAAATGGAAACCTGGGTACCTTGGAAGAATCAATGTTTTAAAATATTTAATATAACCTACCTTTTAGATTTGCTGTAGCTTACCATGTTGTGATGATAGACCACTGATTTTGAGCTCTAGCTGTCTATGCAAGTAGAACTTCTCTCTTGAGTTCCTATAGTTTGATGCTGCAGTTGAACTCTCAAACCTTTCAAACTGTTTTTGAGAATCTTTTTTTTTTTTTTCATCTCATGTCGTCATGTAAGATCAATGGATGTAATGGAATTCTTGCTTGTTTTCACTGGTATAAGACTGAGGTAGGATTTGGATCTTGATTTGAAATAGGTTTGGTGGTATTATTATTTTTTTAATAAGACCAAATTACAATTTGACCACTTTCATTACAGATGATCAAACAGAACTGCAAACACAATTTTCAGATTAACATCCATTACAGCTTAAAGTATTCAGCGGCAGCCTTTGCCAAGAGCTGTCCAAAACCTAATTATTCATCATTAAACTGCAGCCTGAAGACACAAAACCAGACCAGAGGTCTGCTGTATAACATTGCCGTACATGCACATAATAAAACTGAGGATTGGACCCACAGGGGACTTGGGTCTCTGTTTCTGCTTCCTGTTCTTTGTGCTTCACCCAGCAGTTAAAATACATGGCTCTCAGGGAAGGGCCTCGAACCACTGCTGGCCACCTGCTATCCCTCCAGCTGACTGCCTGACCCCTGGGCTGCACTCACGCTCCCTGCCTTGCTCTCCTTAGCCCCACCACACGGGATGGCAGGCAAGGGGTAACAGCTTGAGGAGGACAGATGGAAAACGCTCTGGCAGGCTCTCCTGAAAGGTGGGAGGTGTGGGGATGAGCTGCCCTTAGCACAGGCTGTGTGATTTCCCAGTTCAGTACTCTGGGATGCCATTGCTGCAGTCAAGCACTACGAAAATTCCCTGGTAGAGACTTGGGAGCCTGGAGGGTGGGGGATGAAATGCTTAGGGAAGGGCCACCCTCTTTTCTGCTTTAGTGGATGTCCCCTCCCTGTTACAAACCCCAGCAGTGGGTAGCATGAAGAGCTAGGATAGAGAGGAATGGTGCAGAAGGGAGGAAGGAGGAGCACGGAGGCAGCAAGCACCCTGCCTGGGCTTATGCAGCAGGATGGGGCAAAGGCAGGCAGGCAGTGCAAGTTTCCTCACCCTGCTGCAAGGACCCATCTCCTGGAAAATACTTCCCCTCTTCTGACCTGGTGTTGTGTATTATCTGATTTGACATTTGAGATTCCGGAGTGTAGAAGTGAGCCACCACATACCAGGGTTTTTTTTTTTCTGTTTGCACGTTAGAAAATACTGTGAGCAGTGGAGGGAACACGTGGGCAGGCGGGGAGCTGAGTCAGTGCACTGGTTTACATTTGGACTGATATCTCCACAACAAAAGGAGTTCATAACTTACCATCTGCCTTTTAAGAGGGCCTGAGCACCTGCAAGCTCAGCATGATAAATGAGAGCCTGAAAAACTCAGCAACTCTGAAAAACGGGTCCTCGACAGTTCCAGCTTTCCACATAGGATTAAAAGTAAATAGGTACAAACTGACGCCTCTGCTACTTGACCTGACCAAGGACAGCTTCCCGCTTCCCATTTATGCCCCACACTCACACATTTTACTGGAAGTGATTCTTCATAATGAGAAACATGAAAATGTGTTGGGCTGCTCTTCCTTTCAGAGATGGTATGTGATGAATTGGAAATACGCACAGAAATGAAAACACTTAAGTTCTCCATAAAAATCGCATTCAGTAAGCCTTTAAACTAATCACAGTTTGGAATTATAATGCCTGGAGCTAAAACAATTGTGTTTAAATCAACAAGGGCAGGCCCACAGTATAAAAATCCATCAAGACGTTTAGCCTGTACTTGTTTTCTGTTTGTTTTCTCTTCTTTTAAGCCTTTATTTTCAATAAAAGCTGTGGAATGGGGCCAAGTGACATGGAAAAGCCTGTGCACTGCTACAGAAGTGAAATCCATCGCAGAAGGGAGATTTTCCCATCCTTGATAAACTGTTCAACCACCTTTGCTAGATGGTGATGGTTCCTGGTGTTGTTATGGGGGTAGTAGGTTGCAAAATTTCATGTCTCACTTTTTTTTTTCCCCTCCTGGCATTAAAGACTCATATTCAACAGTTTCTTTCTTCTCTACTTTTTTTCTTTTTGGCTAGAGCTGGAGAAAATATGAACTCTCCCTCACCTTTCTACATCCTCTGCTTTTTTCTTTAGAGTATTGTATTGCCTTTTTCAGAATTATCTCCTTTTCTTTAAATCTTAGAAGTATGATTATTACAGCCCAACAAGATTCCTCAGCCAACAGACCTGGGGCTAGGGACCTGTATGCCCTTTCTGTTTCAAAAGTGTCAATATCTTCAGAGTCCAAAACGGCTTTCAACTTTTCTTTCTTCCTTCTTCTATTTAATGAATGATTTTAGTAAAAGTAAGCTCCAGAAATTTCTCCCACTGCCTCTTCTGTCAAATAGGTAATTTATACTTACGTACATAATGCGTAGACTGTGAATTTTCAGCTGCACACAACTCTCCTGAAATGTTTGTAATTTGTTGTTTAGAAACCAAATCTACAATAAAAATGGATCTGGAATGTTGCTTTCAACTTAAGACACTTCCAGTAAAATTATTTTATGATGACTGAAGCGCTCATGCTCTGGGAGTCATCAGAAAAACACAAGTGATACGGATACCTGACGTTATTCTTTCACTTTAAAATGTATTTATGGCAGGGGCAAATGCCTTTTGCCCCATTCTTTCTTTTGGGTCAAGACCTCTTTTTCTTTTGCAGAGCTACTTCAAGACTAGAAAACCGTTGATTTTTTTATCAGTATCTCTCCCATTAATCATCTGTTTTTTCAAAAAGTCAGCATCTTTTTCTTTGTCCATAAATACTTGGATTGCCTCCTCACCATCTTGCCCTGTTGTACACTGGCAGATCATGGCTGATGCCTCTTTCAGACCTGACTTTTGGGAACTCAACTCAAAATGACATGGGAGGGTCTGGCTCTTAAAGGGCAGGCCCTCGGCCTCGCTTGAAACTCCTGTGTGCTGAGTGACTGATCTGTGGCTTTTATCGTGGCTAGTGACAGAAGTTAGTTTTGTTATTATCAGTGGTAGATCCTCTTTCCTCCTTTTTTAAACGTGAACTCACCAAATCAAAGGTAAAGCCAAGCGAAACAGCATAGGTATTTGTTGCTGATCTGAATTGAGCAGGAAATTGATGCACTAGGCGGAAGGATCTTTATTAAGGGATAAAAACTTTTTTTTAAAGTTCTTTTTTCTGCTTTCCAGTGCACTTTAAAGGGAAGTTAAAATTTCTAATTCTCTTTTTTGAAGGTGAGAGGGGTTTGGCTTAACTACATTGTACCGATTAGATCTTCAGGTGAACTGGAGTCGCTCCAGTGATGTTATGTGGTTTGCATCCATCAGAAAACTGGAGTTAGAAACTGTTCATGCAGAGCTAAGGAAATCAAGTCTTGTACAAATACAGTATTCAGCAAGAGCTGCTGTTTGTACCTTGCATGGTAGTCTGGGAGTTATCTATACATATAAATTGTATTGCTTTAATCTCACTGATAGGACCGAAATGATACAGTAACTGCTCATTTTTCTTCTGTGTCAATATAAGTATCTAAGGCCAAAGCGTAATGGCATTTTATATATTTTTATCGACAGCTGTATTTCAAGGAAGGGAACGAGAACTAGTTGGATATCTGTAAACACTCTTTAAAGTGGCATTGCTGAATTTAGAAAAATAGTTTCACTAGGTGCCTTGTCTGTATTTCTGGTTTTGGTATAAGGCCATAGTCAGGAATGGTCTTGGGGAACAAAGTTAGCTAAACAGTCTTTTTGTGCTCAGCCCTTCACCGCTGTCCCCCGAGCTGAGGAATGGTTACTGACTGTGTGAGCATTCCTAGTTTGTTTCAAAGCCAATAAACCATGTTAGATTAGATCGCCATCGTAAGAGCTGGGTAAATTAGCCCATGCTGGGCCAAGGGCTTTTATACCTGGCCTCTGTCCAGGTCCAGAAGTGCTTGTTAAAAGCTGAGCTTGAATGGCTCTGCATTCCAGGCACTTCTGTGACTGGTGTGCACACATGCCCTGGAATGGTTTTACTGATTGGACAATGCTCATTTTTGTATTTAATCACCTAGAAAGTTTTTCCTGCTAGGGTTCTTGCTGATTATGCATCTTTCCAGTCCTGCCTCAGATTTTTATTTCTTGGATTGACTATAAAAGATTGACCTTGCCCCCTCTCAAGTATTCATACCTTTAGATACAAAGCATATGTATTGGCATTAAAAACTACCATATACAAAATGAAAATTACTGGCGGTTCTTGAAACACATTCTGCACATGAAAGCCTAATTGTATGTTGGACAGTGGCGATCATAAAAAAAAAAAAAATCTCGAATGTTTGCGGTTTAAATCAATGACCTTTACTTCTGCGAGTGGTTACATTGATACTGAGGTTGTCAAGTGCTAAGCCAAACTGAAACTGTGTATTGTGTGAAAACAAAGGTGCATGCCAATGCTCTGCGCCAGCAAACAGCATGCAGTAAGTGAGGGTGAATGGGGAGACCAGCGAGGAGATTGGCAGGTTAAGGTGCAAGAGTAAGAGCTTGTTTGTGTGTGTAAGGACTGATTCCTACAACCCTGAAGGAAATAGTTTGCTAAGATGCATTTCATTCATCTGAAAGGCTCAAGGAATTCCCTTGATAATCAGAGTATCTGAAAATGTCTCCATCCAACTTCCACAAGCTGGAAATGCTTTCTAGGATAGAAATGTCAGAAACTGGGCCAAGTTCAGTTTCCAGGATATTGATGACGTAGCCATTGATATAAAAGGAGTTTCCTTGAAGGTTTTGTAACTCTACAATGAACAGAACTGATCCCTCAGATACTACTAAGTGTTGAGTGAAGAGTCTGTGTCTTTCTTCATTTGGGTTCAGAGCAAAGTCAGGGTGATTCACAAGCAGGATATAAATTCACATGAGCTGCCCTGCCATTGCTTTCTGTCTGGCTGCTCTTGGTCACCCTGAAAGGGAGACTCAGTCAGGGTGGTGTAGGCAGTGCGCAAATAATTGCACCCAAGAACTGCTGTACTCATCTTGCCTCTGCAGACAAGCCTGTATGCAAGTGCAGGTGAGGATTTAATTTAATCCAAATAGTTAATTTAGAGCCGTACATGGGAAGAGGATCAGACTGGTGGTGCTTTGCAGATGAGTGGTGTTTTTCCTGCCTTGTATAGTTTGTCCAGAAAATAATCACAAACCCAGTACTGTAAAGCCTCGTTCACTTCTGTAGTTTTGTGTGTTCCCTAGAACTGAAGAGAGTTTGTTTGCTGCTCTTAGTAAGAGGTGTTAACAGATAGCTCTGAAAACCGATGTCCCATGTTTATCTCCTGCCTGAGCACAGGCGTTCCGAACTCACCTTATGCTACTTCAAGCAAGGTGCTAGAGGGAGGAGGAAGCACTACTCCAGGAGTCTCTCTGTACCCCTTAACTATTCATCCCTCTTCTGAGTGCAGAAGCAAGTGTGGTAATTAGCAACAGGGTGTTGCAATGCTGGTGTCTGTCTCTCCAGAACAGGGCTGGTAATGACCATTGCTTTGCACCTGGACCCCACAATGCCAATCACAAGGCAATGTCTTACTCCTCCCACCAAGCTACCTGGAGAGCAAAGCAGAGCCAGGAAATGGATAGCCTAGTTAGTGCTGGGCCTGAACTTATACCTGCATAGCAACAGAGTGTGCAGTTCATGGACAACAAAATAGTGCTTTCTAAAGCGAGAATGAACGGGAAACTCAGGAGACAAACAATGTGGTTAGTCCATAGTGAGAGCTCTGGGCTTGCCTGTAGTACATAGGAAGACCTCTGCATCATCAAATCGCCTGCGTTCTGCTTTCATTTATGCCAGTGTAGCCTCTGACTCCTGCAGATTTAAATCAGCGAGGGATGGCTCAAGGCTGAAGTCAGTTTTGTTTTAAAGTTTCTTCTGCCAAAATTTGGCCCTGGAAGCTTGTACTTGGAGTTATACAAAGTTTCATTTTATTACGGTATGTTTCCCCCTCCGTCCCCAAACTGGCGACCGCTTATATGAATTTTGGCAGGGGACGAATGATCCTTCACACTCAGTCTGTAATTTACAGCTACATTTGGGTTTACATAATGTACAATTTCAGCGTTGTCTACCATTTCTTCATGTATTGCGGAAGACTTTCAGGTTTTATTAAACTGGCATGTATAAATTGATTTTCCATCTGGATACAGTCCCTTGGCAAACTCTGCACATTGTAACTACATACGAGCTAAATTACACACTCTAATAGTGTGTTTGAATTGTTTTACATACAACATATAGATGCAGGAGCATGTGGTGTTTTCCCAGTGCTTTGCCTAAGTGGAGTTTTGCTCCTAGCTGAAGGAACTGTTACAGAGAAACATTTTAGTGAAGGAACAAGAAGGCTGTGCCATTTGGTAGGAGAAACTCTTGCTAATCTGTGCTTGCTGAGAAGAGGTGTTACTATCTCCCCATGACGTGAAGAAGTGTTGTTTAAGGCAAGTCAAAGGCTGCAAAATTACCACTTGAGTTAGAGGGCTTTATAGATATGGGTATGAAGAATAGTGCTAGACTGGGGCACCTTTAGGGTTGAGGGGATTTCATATACACACTGGTGATCCATGAGAGGCAGGAGACTTCTGCAGTCTGGCTTGCAACTGTTCCATGACTGAATTCTGGAAAACTTGAGCATATTGATTGGATTTCCTCTTTGCTAAAACAAGTCAAGGTGCCAACCAAGACACTGCTCACCTCTGATGCACTCCATTCCCAGTTATGCCGTTCTCGCTCATCGAGCATAGGCTTTAATCCCTGCACAGCCCCATGTTTGCATTACAGTTTGTGACAGATCAGTCGACCTTAATCTCAAATCAGTTACCCAAAAATGACTGGGAAGAGGGTTGTGCCGAACATTTGCTAATTGAAGACAGGTGGATAACTTCAGCCCATGTGAACTCCAGTGTCCGTGTCCTGAGATTTACGGCACAGTTTCAAATTTGAAAAGTCATTTGATGCCACCTGTGTGCTACCTAGAAGGCTTGGCCTGTTATGGGGGATAGCCACTAGAGTTGGGGTTTTTTATGATGCTCGTATTTACCAGAGAGCTTTAAATATCTTTGTCCAGAAAGTTATCCTACTCCAAGGTGTAGTGTTCAACTCAGTAACAGTTATCTCAGTGTCATAACAGCATTAATCTTGCTTTTTAGGGTGCTTTCTTGGATAGTAGCTACTGAGAGTCTCACCTTGGAGCCATCTCCTAGGGTCACCCAGGCCACAGGCAGATGCAGTAACTCAGGGGCAGTGCTCGACTTGGCATCGTGGGATTTTTCTTTTGAAAAGGTTTCACTCTGCAGCAGAAACAATGTCACAGCTTCAACCTCTTTGTAAAATGAAATTTCTAGTTTTGAGTCTCTTTTGTGTTGAGATGCTGTAAGAGTTTTATGTCAGGCTGGGAATTGTCTAACGCGCATCCCCCCTTTCCTACAAAATGTGAAAGAAAGGAAAGCAGTATCATAATGTTGTCACCACTGATTTTTTTAATTCACCAGATATTTGCATTTCCTTATTTCCTGAGAGATGGAATTAGCAATAAATTCTGCCACTACCTCTCAGAGTTCTGATTTTGTAGCCGTTCCTCCTCTTGCAGTGCTTCAGGTGTCAATTGTGGTATCTATTTACCACATGCAAGCATTATATCACTTTATTAGGCTGCTAATATCAAAGAGCTTTGTCTTATGACATGGTATAAAAAATAAATCATATGCTCATTGCAATTATTCTTTATGTCAAATCTTATTTCTACATCCCAGGCGGAATTAAGTGTTCGGTACAGTTTTCTTGTTATGTCTTTCTGCCGCCTCTGTTATTAATAGACGGTGTCCCTGATTATTCTGCCAGGGAAAGCGACATGGGCTAAATCGTGGGCTCAGATGAGGGAATCTGAAAGAAATGTCTCGGTTCTTACATGGTATTGATGACTGTGATTTTTCGTTGGGAGAGCTGGGTGAAACCAGTGCAGGAAGGACCAGATAGACACAGTTCAGCCAAAACTGCTTAGCCTAGTGCTTCCTATTGGAAAGGGCACTCTAGAGCCCAGAGAGCGGAGGTCACGTGCAGCATTTAGGACATGTAAATATGGTCCAAGGTATCATACTGGCAAGAGGTTCTCATCAAAGTTTTGTTGTAGTAAGTGGTCACCTGTCAATCAATTTCCTGAGCTAAAAGCGTGCTGTACAGTTCCAGACTATGTCTTTCTGGTAGAATCATTAGGAAGAAGAAACAGATTTGTATTTCAATGCAATTAAATTTTACCACAATGAAATTAGTTTTACCACAAAAGAAAAAAAGAAGTGTTCTATGTCATCCCAACTGCAGCCATCTTCTGTGCAGCATCAATAATTGCTGTCCGTCAGAGCTTTCACATTTGGTTTCCTGGTGCCAGGCAAGACCACAACAGTTTGCTTAGCTGCAGCATGTTGTTTTGGTGGCATCAGCCTTTGCTTTCCCTTCGTTTCTTCCACTGGAGCAGAAGAGGGGCGGTTGTGGGTAGCAAAGAGAAGCACAGAGACGTCAGCTGTGAGGATCCAGAATGCCTTCACCCTGTCCTTTCACCTAGAGCGGGTTTAATCCAGGCTGTGAATAGTTCTTGCCTGCCCAAGCTGTCCAGGGCCTTCTGCATGATTTTCTTGAAGAGTCACTTCAGCCAAATTTTATGACAGTGGCATTCACTTCGTCACCTGATTCTTTGAAAGAAAACTCCCATGATGGAGACTTCTCACCATAGTCATGGTCAAGCATACAAAACTTTCCTAAACAGGATTCACAGGAAGCCTTGAATGCCTGCCTTCCAGTTAGAGATACTCTGCTATGGATTAACCATACCAGCTCTCATATCTCCCAAGACCTATTTCTTGATTGCTATCACATCTGTGATGATTTTCCAATGGGTGGCTTTAACCACAGAGGACTACAGATATTCCTGGGGACCTGAATAGCAGACAGATACCAAGGATCCCAGGAACTTTCTTGCCAAAGGTAAATCCATTTTTGCAGGTCTTACAGGAGACCATCAGCTCATCTTGCTGTCCAAAGCCATGACATCCTACAAAACCCTCCCAACCAAAAATCTAACCCAGCATGTTATAATCTGAATGTCATACAGCATTAATAGTCTATGTTGAAGTTCATCTTTCTGTGTATATTTTCTGCTCCCATTCCTTGTTTATTCATCTTTTACATGATGGTAGTTTAGCACCTGAACTGTTTCAGGCCAAGTGGATTAATGTTTGTAGCAGGTAGAAAATGCTGCACCTGCTAGAACCAGCACACATTTACACAAAGGGTGGGTGGAGCTGTTGCTTTCATGACACAGATCTACAGGGCAGCAACACAGTTCTTTGCCTACGTGTTTATTCTACACTGTGGAATATTTCTTAATCATTGCAGGGTCTTCAAGAAGAATACTCTGCCCTGCAGTGATCCTCTAGTCTGCCTGGTGGTTTGGCCAAGGGGCAAAGTATGATTGTGTGATTGCCTGAACGGAGTTACCTGCTTGACACTAAAGTTAATCTAACCATAAGTTCATCTCTCTCTCATCACTACGTGGTTCTGGAGTGAAGAAACGGAAAGGGAGGAAGGCTGAGCACAAGAAGCTGCTCACAAGACAAAATGTGCTGAACTATGTATCAGGACTGTGGAAGGATCAAGATACTACTTGGGAGAGTTTTCCTGTGGCATTCTCTTATGACTATGTAGAGCAGCTGTGGGGAAATGGATGAGAAAGGCTTCTCTTCAGAGTACCATCTCCTGCCTGAGCCTAAAATTGAGACTGCCTAATCCAGTCCTGCAACTGGAAGGAAGAGCTACACTGTCTAGTAGATCTTGTCAGGCGCTACAGTATTTGTTCCCTAGTTCAGGCCTCTCTTCTCTTTGCAAACTGCTCAGAATGACATCCTGTTTTCAGCAGATTTTTGCCAGGCCATTTGGGGGAATGTGATTTCAACCTCTGCTTTGTTTGCAGACTACCCACTCCATCTGTTAGTTGTTTGGTGTTTGTGACGAGTGGTTTGTGGCCTAAATTTCATAAAGTCTTGTTCTTAGCAGGA
>NW_010416042.1:0-957 GCF_000710305.1 Buceros rhinoceros silvestris | reverse complement strand
AATACACTCTTTTGCTCTTCAAAAACAAGTCTGGCACATTGTTTTACTTCCAGTCCTTGATGGGTTGCCTGAAATTTTTTGAGAAGAGAATAATAACCAGTGAATGGTGAACAGTGATTAATAGATAAACGCAACTGTTTTCTGAATAAAATCATCCTTCAACAATTTTAATCACGAGGAGGAGGGAGCATGGTGGAATTGGGTAACTAGTGTCCTTAAACACATCAGGATAGTGTGGCTTTCCCAAAGCCAGCAGCACATCTAGTGTTCATTTCCACAAGGCATGGCTTTATTCCACCCTTTTGGTGGGATTTGGAAGCTCTGGACCGACACAACAGCCCACAGTTAAGCTGTAGTGGAAGGTGTGTGCAAAATGAAAGCTCTTCAGCAAGGATCACTGTAAAAAAGAATGGAAGTTCTGTTCAGTTGCAGTGGCAGAGTAGGTTTGGGAGCAGCATCTTCCTCCCTGGAAGAAAAGGATAAAGAGAGTTTGGTGAAATGTGTTCACTGGAAGGTGGCTTAGACCTTTGTCATCTTCCATGAATACAAACACTTTCTGGGCTGCAGAGGTGATAGGCTGAGAACGAGCATCTGGAATCATTAAAGGCCACATCTGTCCGTTTTTGCAGCCACTGCTAGTGCAAGCACCGTTTCCCCTCTTCCCTTCCTCACCCTGCAGCAAGGTGCCTGGTACCTCCCTTGCACTGCAGGGAGATGCTGACAATATGGTACAGATCAGAAGGTGCATTGGGAAAGGAGAGATTCGACATTGACTAATACCCGGTTAAATCGTGTGTTTGGGGTCTCCTGGGTCACGAGCTGTGAGAACTCTCCACGCAAGCTACGTGCCATAACTCAGGCAGGCAGCTCTGGGATGGTTGCGCAGCTGCAGGAGGCACGCAGGCGACCCTTTTGCACTCGGGAGATAATTCATGATTTTTTTAACTTTTTTTCCCC
>NW_010416041.1:534-865 GCF_000710305.1 Buceros rhinoceros silvestris | reverse complement strand
GTTTTGTGGGGTTTTTTTGTTTTGTTTTCATTTGGGGTTTTTTGTGTGCGTGTGTCTGTGTTTTGTGACGCTTAATGCTTTTCACTGCTGACAGCCTATGGAGCAGCACTGGCCCTGCCAGGGCAGGAGAGCTGGGACAGAGGCACAGCACCTTCCTCCTGAAATAGAGACACACACACACAGAGACACACACACACAGAGACACACACACACAGAGACACGCATCCGAGCACTCGCTCACACCCGCACCCCCTCCCTCTGCCTCACCAGCACTGGCAGCCACCCGCAGCACCCTGTCCGCCTCCCGAGCACTGAGCTACTGGACCGGGCT
>NW_010416041.1:0-341 GCF_000710305.1 Buceros rhinoceros silvestris | reverse complement strand
CGTTCGCGCCGACCGCGGGCCGCCGCACCGCACCGCGGTGCTCAGCTAGGGTGAGACGCCAGCGGAGCATCGGCCTTCCATAATGACTTCAGCATGTTCCGTTTTCTTTTCTCCCCTTTGCAGTTAGTTAGCACAGAAGACGATGGGCTTCAGTTTGCCAGACAACTGCCTTGCCTTCATCGTCTGAACCACTGGCTGACTGATGTGGGTTTTAATTATTATCATTATTATTGTTGTTATTATTATTGTTACTACTTGTGTGTGTGGCTATCAGGAAATAAAGGCTGATCCTGCAGCAAGACAAAACAGCTCGGGGGTGGCCAGGAGGAGGGTGAGGAGCA
>NW_010416040.1:31924-32876 GCF_000710305.1 Buceros rhinoceros silvestris | reverse complement strand
GGGGACTCCACGGCCAAGGTAGTGCCAGTCCCAGAAGGCTCCATCTGCCTCCCTGCCTTGCCTTGCCCAAACCAACCCAACCTGACCCGGCCCAATGCAATGCTCTCCCATGCAGTCTCTTGCAGCCCCAGCCTCCTGCTCTCCGCTCGGTCTCCTTCTTCACCTGCCCAGTTTCTCCCACCACCACAGTGCTTATGAGGTCGCGGTTCATACAGAAAGTGCTGCTTTCGCCAAGCGGGTGCTGGCTCACATCGGCCTCTGCGCCAGCTCCCTCCCCTCCTTGCACGGCATTCCCAGATGAAGCCTGTCCACATGTGCCGCGCCTGGACAGTCATTTCCATCCTATTTGTGACCACCCCTCGCTTCCACAGGCCCCTTGCGCTTGTGCCAGCACAGACAGCTTTGGGAAAGGGGGATGAGAGGCAGCAGGCAAGGTGACAAAAGCCCCCAGGAGCACTCCAGCCATGGAAGAGCAGAGCTGAGCAGCGTGTTACTTCTGCTCCCTGGCATGGCTGGCTGCTCTCTGCGTGCAGGAGGGCTGCCTGCAGAGTAGGGCACGGCTTCCCCCGGGACCTGCTCCCCTCTCCAGCTGATCCACACACCTGGTTCAGGGCAGGGGAAGAGAGCAGAGGGAAGGGAAGAGCGAGATTTCAGCCAAGGGAGCAGGGGAAAGCAACACTAGGGTTTGGAGGCAGCTCTGGCCTGAAAGGGTCCTTGCTGCAGCGCCTCTGCGATGTGCCGGTGGTTCCCGGAGAGAATAAGACATTCCTCAAAGGTCACCCCAAGGGCACAGCGCGAACCTTCCTCATAAAAAATTCTCTTTAATCTCTCCAGCGCCTGGGCTGGCTATAAATTGGCACAGCTCGTTTGAATGGAAGTGTTAACCACCCACAGCCAACAGCTTCGGTCCGGAAACAGCAGCAAGAGGATGTGGTGGGGGGCCTATAAACAG
>NW_010416040.1:22937-31767 GCF_000710305.1 Buceros rhinoceros silvestris | reverse complement strand
GAAGCAAGCCAATCGGGCCGCTGTTTACGGTGCCTGATAATAAAGAGAAGCCAGAGGGCAAAGGAAAAAGGCAACACACCTAAACACATCAAAAAGATGCTTTTTGGAAACATAATTAGGACGTGGCACTCGCGAACCTGCTCGCATTAAAAATAAGCTCCAGGAAAGCAGGACTTACTTGCCCCCGAGTGCAGCGCTCTTAAATGTGACAGGCAGAGGTAAGCGAGGGCGTGCAGCAGTGAGGTCCCGTGTCTTCTGGCTCTCACACCTCCTCACAGGGCAAATTTTGTGTTTAGACTCTCAGGGTTCTTTCAGGGAATGAGAGCGCGGGGACGAGTGTCCGGCCACTGCCCAGCACCAAGCCGGTTCAATCGGGGAGGCATGTCGTGCTTCCCTGCCCAACCCACGGCACCCTGCCCTGCTACACTTCCCACAGCCTGCCCGCTCCTCTGCAGCTTGGGGTGCAGGAGGAGAGGAGGCTGTCAAAGCCCCAGCTCAAAGTAAGCCCTGACAAGCCCCACACAAGCACGAGAAGTAGGCTGTGAAAAGCGTACCTTCCTCGAGCTGCTGCCAGCTGAGACATGTCGTGCTTCCCTGCCCAACCCACGGCACCCTGCCCTGCTACACTTCCCACAGCCTGCCCGCTCCTCTGCAGCTTGGGGTGCAGGAGGAGAGGAGGCTGTCAAAGCCCCAGCTCAAAGTAAGCCCTGACAAGCCCCACACAAGCACGAGAAGTAGGCTGTGAAAAGCGTACCTTCCTCGAGCTGCTGCCAGCTGAGATGTAAAGTGGGAACTTAAATGGAATTTAATTTTCCAAAAACATACTGTGCTGGGCTGCAAAAAACTGGGGTAAAGCCACAGTGGGCTCCTCAGCAAACAGAGCCGATACAGAGCAGAGCGAGAGCAGAGGCCCTGTTAAGCTCAGCACAGCATCTCTGGTTGCTCTTCATCCCTTCCAGACAGTGCCTGGTCCCAGCACCCACGATTGAGCAGTCCCCAGCCCCTGAGCACCCCACAGCTCCGGTACAGAGCTGAGCAGGGCAGAGCACTCGCAGCACCTGCTGCACGCCCAAGGGAGAAGCATCACTGCCGTCCCTCCCTTCGAACCCGGCTGCCCCCAGCAGCTGCACTCCAAACCCCACGAGACCACAGTCCCAGCACAGGTAGGTTCAGAGCTCAGCTTCAGGGCATGTCTCTCCACTGAATCCGCTATTCGGATGTTAGATTCGACTCCGAAGGCAGCAACAACTCGCTGGTGATCAGCAGCCACCAAGCACAGCCAGGTTCGGGGCACAGTAAGGCAGCCACTACTTCAGATGCCCGTCTTCCTTCTGCTCCCTCGCCCATCTCCAAACACCTGCAGCAGCAGCTCAGTGTGTCCTCAGGAAAGGAGGAGAGCAAATCCTGGCCAGGCCACGTCCAACATCTCTCATGATTTTTTGATCTGCCAGTCCACGAGTCTTGTAGCTTCACCGTAACTTGGGGCGGCAGCTGCTCTGCTCAGTGGCACAGCACACAGCCACACGAGCACGCGAGCCAGGGCAGCCAGCCTGTCTCACAGGAGATGCTGGTTTTCACATGGCTTGCCCTCTGCCTCCGAAGCATGTTCTCAGATCTCCGTAAGGGCCTGCAAGCGTCTGTCAGCACCGCTCCGGCACAGCTAGCTAGAGACAGCCCGTGATCTGCCATTTCAGTCCCTTGATTGAGAGTCTGCAGCCTGAAGGCACAAGCCAAGGTTCCCCTCTAACAGCAATTAAAGCGCATCGCCTGTCTTTCAAGCTTCCACAGAGGTGGCTTTCTATCTGGAGAGGAACATGTGCCTCCCAGCCATGAAGCAGGGTGCAGGGTCTCCTCCGCTCTGCGCTGGCCAGACACAGCACCTGCAAACAATGCTGTGCCTGGTCAGACAACAGCGGGGTGACAGAAGGAAAGCCCCTCTCACTGCAGCAAGGATCTGACCTGAGCAGAGAGATGGAGAAGAGCAAGATCCAAAAGCAAGAAAAGCTGCATTACCAGTCCTGTCCTGACAAGCATGCACCCTCCAAATCACTCAATTATGCGCAAATTCAGTGTCTTCAGAGAAGAGAGAAAGTCTCTTCTTCCTACAGAAAGCAAAGCGCCCCCCCATCATGAGGGACAGAAAATGCCATTTTCTTTCTGAGTTCAGCATAAGCCAAGGGGGCTCCGTGACTACTTGTGGATGCAGAGCATGGAAGACGGGCCAGTTTGTTATGGCTTCTCCAGAAGTGCCAGGGTGATGAAGTTCCAGTGCTCGCAGCCAGCTGAGGGACCCAGGGAGAGATCCTGCGTTTGAGACACTTACAGGCAAGTGCTAGAGAACTCATCCGGGAAGCTGCAAGGGAGAGAGGCGTCTGCGCTCAGGATTGCCTGCTCCCGAATACTGCCACACCCTGTCACCATCTGCCAGCTGCCAAAGTCTGTGGAAACTGAAGATCCGGGCAGAGAATGGTCCGCCGATCTGGGGCAGAGAGAGAGACGGTGCGATCAGTCAGGTCATTCAGCCACACGCCCTACTCTAACACTGGTGTCAGGAGCCGGCCCGGGCTGACCGCCAGCAGCACCTGTGCCAGGAGCTCTGACACTCCGACCAGGGTGCGACATGCAGCTCTGGCTGGGCCCCAGGCCAAGCTCTTCCTTTGAAAGCCTTTTGAAAGGGGAGAGCCAAGCTGGCTGGGGCCGACGAAGCAGCAGGAGGGCACTGGGAGCGCGACGGGACAGAGCCAGCAAGAAGCAGATGGCCATGCAGAACTGCGAAACCCACTAGCAAGACGCATGTCCTGCCCCGAGCCCCTCACAGATGTGGACATCATGTCGTACAGGGGGCATCGCCCCGTTGGTTGTTGTAGCTGTTAGCACATGCCAGGGCAGCGGCAAGGCCTGATGGAGATCAAGGTTGTGACTTGGTTAGTGCTGAGAAAGACTTAAATATCCTTGCTCCAGCAGCTGTTAGAAAGGAGATCACTCCTGAGGCATCAACACCAGACCTGAACAGAGCCAGTCACCGCTCAAGATGTCCCCAGGGGACCCCCTGTACCAGCATCTGAAGATCTTTTAATTCCTGTGTAAGAAGAATGGACTGTGCCAGAAGCCAGGTGGAAAAACATCCTTAGGATAGAAAAAATAAAATAGCCAAGGGAAGATAACTGTGTGATGTATGCAACCTGCCACCAGGAAAGGAGGAAGCACGGCATCGGGTAAGTGAATCTGAGGAGTCCCTCCAAAATCTTGGAGAAAAGGGCACAATCACTTGAGATGAACCCAGAACTCTTGGCTTCTGGGGAGCAAGCAATTACTGTGCCTCGCTGCACAGCAGAGAGTACATAGCTGGAAGCACAGCCTGTGGCAGAGCTACTCAATTACACACCACCAAGATCTTCTGGATAATTTATCTGAGATCTGCTGGGCGGATCGCCGCGCGCCAGCTCCAGCTCTGCTGGGCCAGGTACTTGCACACTGTCTTCACAGCTAAGAATAGCAGTGGTGCACTGCAGCTGCTCCCCAAGAGACCAGGAGAACAGCTAGAAAGATAGGATCTCCCACAGCAAGAAGGACCTCAGCGGGACCGAAAGGCGAGTGTGGCGATCGCTGCACAGCAGGAAACCTGTTTGCAATCTCGATCTAATTCCAAGCCTGCCATTTAACTGGTCTGATCAATACTGTCGAGTCTGGGAAATGTGAATCGTGGTCCTGAGGTGTCTGCGCAGAGAAAGGGAAGTCACAGAGCTCCTTGCACATCAGCTTCCCATTGCAGCGCTGATGCTCCCGCAGCTGCAGCTCGGGGGTATCACCACTGTCTGGAAGGGCATCACTGCAGAAAACAGGAAGAGCAGAGCTTCTCCTGCCTTGCACAGCTCTGGTTCTTTGGCTGCTTGATGAACTAAGGAGTGAGGTTCAGAGCGCTGGGAGAACCCCTTCTTACAAAGGGGTGTTTTTCCTAGAGTGCTTAACGCCGTGGTAAGAACGAGGGCATTTCACTGAAAACAGAACTGCAGCGTGTACTCTTAGAAAGATCTTCTGGAGATCAGACAGCGATAACCTTCCCTGGGATGTAAGGAATTCATAAGGGAAAAGGAGAAGCTGTTCAGTGACATCTACCCACCTCCTTGCCTCTGGAAGATAAAGCCGAGGAAGTCAGCACAAAGGAGGAAAGCAGGCAGAGAGTCTGGGCTCAGAGCACAGTGCCATGCTGGAAGCACAGTGGGAACAGTGCAGGAATCCAAGGAGAAGCATAGAGGAACACTGCTTCGGTGCAGAGGAGGATGTCACCTCCCTGAGAGCACAGCACAGCCAGACAAGAAAAATAGGAGTGTCACACGCTGTGACAAGAATTTGAGCTAAAGTAGTAAAGAGGTCTATAGGCAACGGGCTTGGGCTAAAAGTAGACAGGGATGTGATTCTGTCAGAAAAGTAATGAGCTGCTGAACTCTGGATAGGTTTGGGGCAGGCAGAAACAAAGGTTTAGAAGAGAGCAAGTCTGGATAGCAGAGGAGGTCTTGGGCTATGGCATGATCTCCAGGCGACGGTGAAGAGACCTGAGCAGAGCTCTGCAGTTCCCACAAAGGGAGAGTAGTACCAGAAGCCTGCCTAGGAGACTGTGCCCACATGGCCAGCAAAGGAGTAAGACATGACCCTGGGACAGTAAAAACGTCGTTCTGCCCAGTATCATCAACCACACCAGTCACATAAGTCTGTGCTAAAGAAGGTGAGCAGATTGTTTCCTGCTTTGGGCATGTGGCCTCAGCTTCCAGGGAAGTGCAAACTTACTCAAGTTACATCTAACCTTACAGCACAGGAGTTCAAGGCAGCCAGTTCTGAGTTGCACCTCCAGGCAGCAGAACAAACACTTGTCGATTAATTGAATAAACTGATTGACTCTGTGATGAGTCCACATCGTCTCTCTCCTGGCTCAGATTTCTGAACCAAGCCAGCAGAGCTAAGGTACCCTCTGTCCCCAACGCCTTGTCAGGAGAGGCTCCTGAGGAAGTGTCACAACCAACAAGCACCTTGAGCAGCCTTAAGAGACAGCAGGAGTCAAGGCTGGGGCAGACAGGCAGGGAAGGCACGACATGCGAAGTCTTGTGTTTGCACTGCAAGGGCAGCAGAGCTTCTTAACAGCTCAGTTTGGCTTGAGATCAAGACCAGATCGCTAGGTCACCGTATCCCAGTGTAATCCAGTCAATGCCAGAGGTGAAAGTCTTCCTGTAATTTCTACCCCTGAAGGCTCCTTGTAAAGTCTGGCTGCAGCGGCCCAAAAAGGGCTTCAGCGAGGCTCCCGGAGCACGCTGGGGCTGCTGGGACCAAATCTATACGAACAACAGACTTGCACACACTTCAGCCATGCCAGAAGCTGGCCAGCGCAGGGTCCTGGGAAGCAGCTGGATGACTACGGCGAAGCTGACGTGGTTAGGGGAGCTGAGACACAGCAAGTCTTCAAGTCACTGCCTCTGCCACAGACATCGAATGGCAGACAGAAAGAGAATGAAAGTGAGCTTCACACACCCACCTCTTCAGGTCCACGAGTGGGAAGAAACTCCCTCAAAAGTGCAAGATTAACAAAATTAGATTAGCAAAACAGAGATGAGCTGCAAGCTGTTCCTTCACACAAGGAAGGACCTCTAGCAGACCATAACTGGCAACTCCTAGCCTGGAACAGATCCTTTTAATTAGGTCAGCGCTTCCCGTGCAACATGCTGCACAAGATGAGAGTATCTCAGAGCACACGGACGCTCGCTCACCGGAGGAGAGCCAACACTGGAGGCAGAGCAACAGTCAGGGACCCTTCTTAACACGTAACCGAGATGGGTGCCAAGTGCCCACAGCTAGGCTCTCGTCCTGCCCCGTGCTCCCCCGCTCACCTGCCTAGTTCTGCACACCCAGGACTATTTGGGAAGCAGCTCCTTTGCCAGCATATGCTCTGTGCCTCAAACTGGAGCACTAAGTAGGTACTGGACACACAGACAGACTGTGGCAACCTGGAGGAAAGGGCAGCCCTTCCCACCTTTGCGTGGGACGTGTTGGCAGAGAGCTGTACCGTGAGCCCTGGCGGAATCCCAGCAGCTCTCTGCAGGCCGTGTCAGTGCCCTAACAGCCGACACAGCCAGGCTGCTGCGAGCCCAACTGTGCTCGATGGCAGCATGGCCACGTGCCAGCCCACAAGCCAATTCTGTGGCAGAGTCGTGTAGTAATTCCAGAAAACATTCCCATAAACAATTCCTGTCCTGCTGCGGTCGCTATCCCAAGTTGTCATATCGCAGATGCCGCTTCCAAGCCGGTGGCTGCAGGGAGCAGGACGTGCAGTGCGCAGGCAGCCTTCTCGCCATCCACAAATCACCCAAAGCTAAGGGACAGCAGCTTCTCTGTCCCCTCCACACTCCCTCCAGACCCACAGCTGAACCATCTGCAGCCTGTTGAGGAAGGGAGTTCTGTGCCTGTCGACCAAAGCTCCGTGATTTAACTCCCGCAGATCTCGACTCTTCAGATCACAGTATTCTGGGTTTTGTTTAATTGACTTAGCAAAAGCGCATTCAACTAAAGATTATCCAGCTTCTAATCCACATTAGTGCTGTGTACACACATGCTAAATCCCCGACACAGATACAGGGTTAGTCTGCAATGTCATGGGACACAGCTTGGACTGTTAGTGTCAAATGCAAACACAGAACGTGGCTTGCAAAGGAGGGAGTTCAATTCCAGGCACTCTCTGCTGTACTCAGAGCTCTCTGTTTGTAGAACAAGCAGCACCGTGTCCTGCTCTGCAAATAATCTATGCGGGATCTTTATGAATGTTTGCCCTCGGCAGACGTGATCTTACCATCACTTTGGGTTCAGCTAGAAAGACAGCTAGGAATTTGCCGTTGCACTGCTTTACCTAACAGGAACCACCCCGGGATTTACAGGTAGCCAGCACCTCTGGATCAGAGCAGGACTCGGAGGACAGGCTGGTGAGGTGACGGCAGCAGCAGACCGCCTGCTCCCATTGCCTGACTCACATTTGAGACTCCTTCATTTCGGACACCCCAGTTCTGCCCCCTGGCCCTGCTCATCTCTCTCTGCTGCTTGCCTTCCCTTTCCTCTGGAGCTCCCTGCCCACCAGCACCCGGGTGGGCCGTTCCCATGAACTACCTGAAGGTCCCTGCTGGCATTTTACAAGCAACCATTTTTCCTCAACTGCTGCTGCAGTGGTTGAGTGTTTTGTTGCTATGGCCACACAACCAGAGGAGTAGGATGTCAAGTACAGTAGTTTCTTCATCTTAAGAGCCTTGGCTATTAACCTGCCATCAGCACTGTAGAGATAAAGGTATTTTTGGCATCCTGATCAGTGGCTGGGCTCCAACCTTTCTATCCTAATTCCACCGTTTTTCAGGGTGCGAAGGGACAGAATTTACCTCTTCCTTCCATTACAGATATACTCCTCTCCACCCACAATCCTTCAGGATGGAAAACGGTGGCTGAAGGTACTGTGATATCCGTTACCTGTGTGGAGCTCACCAGACAAATTCAGACTAACACAGTCCAAGCAGAGAGACCAAAGCCGAGTGGAGTGACATAATCCTTCTCTCTGGAGAGAACACACCATGTTCAGGCCCCAGGAAGTGCAAGACATGTCAGCGTCCGACAAGGCCGTGCACTGCTCAAGCCCTTCGCTAGCAGAGCTGTTAGCAGCATTACCCCAGGGAAGGCAGCCAGGACAGACTGACTGATCTGTCAATGGACTGCGAGACAAAGCGGCATCAATGTGCCAGAAGACTTGGTTTGAAAGAGAAGCTCAGTTCAGCCATTGCCTTGACAATTCAACCCACTCCCTGCAGGGTCTCTAGGCTTATTTCCTCCAGCCTGCACAGGGAGAGGAGCAGGGCAAACCCAGGTGACACCAGAGATAGAGAGTGGAGGTGTACAGTCTCCAGCCAGCACAAGCGTAGTGGACTAACCATCTTTGTGTACAGCTATCTCACCACTTCGGTGTCACAGCTGATTGCCTTCTCCTATCCTCTTGGCTCTAGGCCATGCAAGGCGTTTGCTCCCTTTTTATCCCCTTTTTCTCTAGCCTAGCCCTTCACACTGCCTTCTTCAGCAAAGTTAACTGGGATTGGAGTGGGCTGGTGCTACTTTGCTGTGTTGAAGGGTTATAGAGGCTCCGTGCCATGGTAGAAGCTATCAAACAAATCAGAAAATGTTGATAGTGGAATTCACAGAACATTTGCCTCTTACAGTGACAGAATACTGCAACCTCTCGGGGATGTTTATTCGGCATAGGGAAAAGCCAACCCCAGGGACTCTGGCCTGGAAGTAACCAGCTTCCCCATCATGCTTGCCTGCTGCCTCAGTCCCTGGAGGAGCCAGTTCTCAACACCTGACAACCATCCAAAAGCTGATACACACCTCATCCAGACAGCCAGAGGCTGTGCTTTAGTGTGTAGTAAGTGCTGTGCGTAAGTGCTGGCTTCACCAGTTCTGACCCCCTGGAACGCAAATCCCAGGGACTGTGCTCAGCCCCTTCCCGTGGTGTTCTTCTGCCTACTCTGTCTCTCCTCTTCACTCTCACAGAGCGGAGATCGGCTGAAGCATTATAAACCTCTCCTCCCACAGCACTGCTGCAAGCTCACTACCAGCCCAGCGCTGAAGAGCCTTGTCAGGTCCTGGGAATGGCATGAGACCACACACAGGAACGGTGGCACTACTGTCATGAACAAAAGCAGCCCCCAAGATGAACTGTTTTCTCTCCAGTATTTTCTTCTCCTCTTGGGAGATGCGTTCCATCTTACGGAGGATGTAGAGCTGAGCCCTAGCAACAACTCAAACCCATCCTATT
>NW_010416040.1:3253-22826 GCF_000710305.1 Buceros rhinoceros silvestris | reverse complement strand
CTTTCCCTGGGGAGAACAGTTAGTATCATTTATGAAAACCGTCAGACAGTGATTTTTCTCTGGAAACAAGAAACTGGGTAAGAAAGTCTTATAAATTTCCAATGCTTTACTTGTTTGTCATTTTATTTTCCATGTGATGAGAGAGTACTAAAATTTGGCCAGTGGCTGTTTTTGAAGGGAATCGCTAGAAAAAGACTCATTGGAAAACCTGCAGAGACGACACAAGTGTTTGATGCTGTTAACAGCAACCTCTTATCTAAGAGCCTCTTTATCCCCCGACGGCCTAAACACATGGTGTTCGCTCCACAGGCTCGTTCTTTCTTCCCTAGCCCAGCTCACCGCTCGACTGTGCCCTACCGCAGCATCAGACTCCAGAAGGGTGCCAGAATACTCTCTGTTATGGTATGAGATTAGGCGCGGGACCAGGGTCCCCACTCCCCGGTTGCCCAGCAGGAACACAGAGCCTTCCGGGTGAAATCCTTTGTGCCGGCACAGTGCTCGCAGCCTGCTCCCGGCAGGTTCCACCTCTGCTTGCCACCGGCACCCAAAGTCTTTTCCACCCTGCAGTGTCAGGAAGGTCAGCAGGTGGAAAGGGGGACACGATAGATGAGGTCTGCTTGGTTTGAAAGGCTTCCTCCCCCACACAACAACACAGCCATTTCAAACCCCTGTGGATGCCTTTGACAGAGGAAGTGCTGTGAGCTCCAAGCATGCAGGATGCAGAGATGCCAGAGCTCCTGGAGTTGAGGCATGCGCTGAGAACAGGCAGAACAGACAGCTAGCTGTTAACGCACAGTTCCTCACTCCTCTACACGGGCTGAGGCAGGAGTTTCTGAGTTTAATGGCCAGCATTTCACACAAGGTCAGGCTAGAGAGGACCAGGCTTCCTGAGGCTTGTTTTTAGATAGATACAAACACATGTGCTCCATCCAGGGTTCTCAGAGCCACATGAGTGCAGCCCTGCACTCCCTTTACCGGACTCTCACTTTGCTGAGAAATGCTGTACTCTGTCCCACCTCACCTGGATCTGGGCACTTCCAGTGGGCTGCTTCCAATCCTCAGGAAGTTATCAGAATGGGTTGATGAGGAGGAGCTGGAGGACTTGACTTCGACCATCCCTGCGGAAGGCAGCCTGTCTTCAGACTGCTGTGCCCTGCTCCAGAGCATGGCTTGAGGTGATGATGCACAGCTCTTCCTCCTGTGGGATGGAGGACTTGGGTGAGAAAACTGGCTTTCCTACGTACTCCAACTAGGAACCCCTTCCACAACAGGCTGCATTTTACCCCAGCAGCTACAAGCTCTTGTTCCCTCTGAACCTGCCCGCCTCCCTCCCAAGGAACCATGAGTCATTGGCAACCGCTCAGTGACGGGGTACACTGAGCTCAATCAGTCTTAGCCCATTCTTCTATAGATCATCATCCACGTGACCTGGAAATCAGAGACTGGAGAATGCATCAGCTCCCACACACACAGCGATTGCTTTGTTTAGTCTAGCTGTAAAAATGCCTTAGGCAAGGGGCCTCCCAGCAGGGAACGACCATTTCGATCTGCTCTAACTCTACAGAGTGTACCAGGCGAGGAGCTCAGCCCAGGTGGGCGTTCGTATGCGTGGATGAGGGTGACAGGAACACACCTCCAGTGTTACCTTCCCTTTCAGTGATTCCCTTCAGGCACTGCTGACCGCACTTTGGACTGGCCATGTGCTCAGAGCTGACAGTCACTCCAGACGCAGGTGCATTTCAGTCCTCCCTCTGTCTGTGCTGACACATCAGAGGTGCTCTGGCTTCTTTTCTAGCCAGCACATTCAGACTTGGGTGTGATCCACTGTCCATTGCTGTATCAGGCCTTAGCTCACAGTACCGTCCAGCTACATGCCAAACAGGCACACGTACTGGGGACTAATTCATACCACTGTTGCTCCACATTTGAAGATTTTCTTTCTTACGTTGTTTTTTCTTTCTGGAAAAGTCCCAGTTTTCCCCTTCCAAAACCGCAGTGAATTGGACAAAGATCTCTGCTACATATGCAAGTAAAAAGGAAAAGTCGAAAGCGAACAAACTTGAGGAGGAAAGATGCTGTTCTTCCCGGAATCCGGAAGGGCATCTCAGCTTTGACTGAGATACTGAGCACTGCCAGGAAGTGCAGCTAAAGACAACCTCACTGTCTCTCACAGTGGAAAACACGATATCCTCTCCATTTCTTGAAGCGTGTCCACCCTCAAACATCACACCACAGCCTCTCTCAAGCATTGTTCATCTCATCTTATCAGAGTTGCCAGCATCTCCAAGCACAGCCTGCAGAAACAAGCTTGTACAGCTAAAAGGCAAATGCCCCTCCCTGAAAGGAGATCTCGAGGCCGCCTGTTTTCAGGACAACACAATGAAGGACATCGCCTCCTGCCTGTTCTCCAGACTACACAGCCACAACAGCCTGCAGCAAGACACCCGTGCCCGGTCCCCTTGCTAAGCACTCATGGAAAGGTTCACAACCCTCCCTCCTCCCCAAGCTCACACCCACAACATGGGCCCAAACCATCCCCAGGCTAGCAGCAGCTAGCCCCAACCCAGCCCGATGCCTCCAACAGGAACGAAAGCAAACCAGAGTTCGAAATCATGTCACAAAATCAAGCCCTGATCCTCACGAGTGGAGCAGATCTCTTCCAGCACTGGCTCCGGCCACTTTGTATTTGTGCATAGGTAGGCTCTGTCTGTTGAAAAGGACTCTGTGCTGCTCTTGGCAAATGCAGCTCAGGACTCCCCATCTCCATTTTGTGACTCTGCAGGAAGATTCTCTCTTCCCCCATTCTGCATTACATAAACTGAATCACAACGTGCTTTAGAAAGGCTGCTGCCACTAGCATGGCTGCAGGCTCAGTCCCAGAGGACTTCCAGTACCTCTGGCACAATCCAGATTTAATTTAAAATAATTGCAATATAAAATAGCATTTTCACGTGTGCTGAGGGAGAGGAGAGAAAAATTAAACTGAGAGGGGCAACCCTACAGCAAGGTTCTGAAATCCCCAAACAGCACCAGAAACTCCACAAAAAGCACAACGCCCGCCTCAGAGCAGCAGTTGCCAGGAGAAGTCAGACACCTTCCCTAGTCCCCGTTTCAGACAGTCACCTGCATCCCCATCGCATCCCCATGTCACCTTCTATCAACAGGGATCACTGAGGATTTCATCTTCTCCCCCAGAAGTATCTCTGCGCAGCACTGCAGGCAGCCACCTGCTTTCAGCTCACACACCTCGTGCTGTTAGAGGGGCTAAAGTTTAGTGGGGATTCTTGGCCACCCAGCCCACCTACAACTCACTGCAGACACTCCCCTGTATAAACTCTTCCATAAACTGATTAAACTTCATTAGAGCAGCTAAACTGTCTCCACTCTTCCCTGGGGATGCTACTGCCAAATGTCGTTTTTCTGGTAGTTTGGAACCATCTTTCATAAGTAATGAAATCCTTTCTGGATGAAGTTCAACAGTGAAACTGGTGAAAATGAAACAAAGCTGCTTTAACTCGCGTCAGGGGACACACTTCAGGAGCAGCCCTGCAGAAAACTGACAGTCTTTAACACCGGGTGGTCTCCAACTTTTGGTCCAGAAGTTCTGTGGCACAAGTTGCAGCAAAGTCTCTGACATCCAAATCCCCCCCTCCACCGTAAGGAACTTGTGCCACAGAGTGCAGACTTGGAGGGCAAGTGGCTTCAGCAATATCTTTTCTGCTGTGCTCAGAGCCCACCCCTTTTGCTCTGGTTATCTCCTCACCATGCTGCTTGAGCCTGTGCTCCGGCCGGCATCAGCTCCACTGCTTCATAGGTGAAGCTTCCAGCTGCTCCAGGGGAACTTTCCATCCCCAGGGAGAAGTCGCTGCTCAGACTCGTGGTGCTGCCTCGATCTCTCTGCTCTAGAGAGAAGAAAACAAGAGCTAGCTGAAGAGCAGTGTGGTCTTGCTCACTTTCTCTCCCTTCAAGCAATACACTTCCCACGTGCCCTGGGGCTGCGTTCCTGCGAAGCCCCAAGGGAAGCATACCCATTTGTAGTCACCTTGATGCTGGGAACCCAAGTCCCCAAGTGATCAACCGTTACCAGCACCCAGGGGTGCTGATGCTCGGCAGCAGCACTCACTCAGCATGCAGATCTCTTCCAAGGTGAAGCCAGGTGGCAAACTCTTTCTTCTGGGGAAGAAAAGACAAAGTTACCTTAGCCATGCTTCAGGGCTGCCTGGAGGCAGGCCACAGCCAGATCTCTGCAGCACACAGTGGATCAGAGCAGTGGGGAGTTAGCTGTGCAGGGCAGAGGGGAGGGGATGTGGTTGGTGTGCGGCATCCAACTCTCCCAACAGTCCCAGCCCACACACCCTGCGCTCTGAGAGGGTGGCAACAGGCTGCAGGCAGACGTGTGCTTATTCAGAGTCTCCAGGGTGGGCTTTGTTTCTTTCTGCCCCTCCTGAAATAGGAAGGGGTTAATGTTTAGCAGTCCGTTAAAAACCAGCCACCCTGCTCCCAGCAGCGCCTGACGAAGCTTGCTGTGCAGCCTGCCTGAGCCCAAGCACACAGCTCTGGGTTCATCCGTGCTAAAGCAGCCACGGACAGTCATTAAGCAGAGAGCACATTTCAGCATGGACAGTTTTTCAGAGCACAACGTGGCACCTCACAAGCCTTGGCCCCATTTTGCAGCCTTCAGAGTGCAGAATAAATTAAAGAAATCTGGGCCAGGACACCAGGGCTTCCATCTCCCCAAAGAAACATCACTAACAAGCTCCCTGGCTCTGCAGCCCATGCAGCAGCAGGCACAGGCTCCTTACCTCTGCGACTTCACAGCAGAGAACTCCTCAGAGGTGATGTGCTTCAGAAAATTGAAGCAGAAAAAGAAAATCTGAGCAAAGGGAGAGAGAAGAGTGGTTCAGGAACGAACCCGAGGCTCCATGCAGCCTCTTATCTTGGTGGGGAGGTGCTGGCAGGGAGGAGATAGCAAGAAATCTGCAGCTACCAGCCTACAATATGCCATGGGCTGTCACCATCCCAACCTGGGCCTTCTCTTACACATTACACCGCCCCTCTGTTCCCTGCTGCTGGCAGGCCCAGGAAGGAAGGTGTACGGCAAGTCTCCTTATCAACGCCTTGCACACAAGCCGCACACACCTGGCAGGTACCGATGCCATCGGGCAGAATAGCAAAGAGATGGCCCCTGGAAGTTGCTTCTATACCCAGGTAAGCAGCAAACCCAGCAGGACTAGCAGGGTTAGAGCTGCTCGCTCCATCTCAGCACCACAACTGTATCAACCACACCTGAGAGCTTGTGGCACCTGCAGGCTTTGTGGTCCAAAGCTCGTGCCCTGCCATGCAGCGGTTTGCTCTGCAGCGTTCACCTCGCTCTGCTTCTGCCACCCTGTCAATCTGCACAGAGCCGAGCCTTCTCCTCTGGCAGTGGGGAGCAGGGAGTGCTCCAGGCAGCCATGCACCCCTCTCCTGGGGCAGCTACTTGGCCAAGCAGGCACCAGAGCAGAGCTGCCAAGCTGGAGTCAGCAAAGCTCTGGGAAAGGAAGGAATGGGAGGAATGATATTAATACTGGGCTCCCAGACCCCTGAAAGATGAAAAATATGCCAGAGTCGTGGCTCTGCTGTTAGGGGCAGGGGATGCCCCAGTGAGGTGAGAGTCTGAGGAGCAGGGCATTAGCTACAGGGTTAGACATACTTGCCACCTCTTGATTTCTATCCAAAAATGATATTGCAGTGTATTGCAACTATAGGCAGAACAATCATTTTTTGCTGTTAAAAGTGGAAGATTTAAGAGTATTAGTTCCACTGATCTTAATTGCCTCCCAGACCCATCTGTGTACCCACAGATACACACTGGAACCAGCACAAGCTGCTTCATGAGCCCGTGATGACATGCAGCCACCCACAGCTGCAGCACCCAGGCAGGAGGGCTGGCACTCAGGACAAGCACACAAGCCTGTGCAGCTTTATTTCCACACTCCAAAGAGCCACATGCCCTAAGCACCCCTTCTCACTGCTCAGCTGAAGAGCCAGTCCCAGCACCCGTTCACCAGGGGCCTGAACACTAACGGCTCAGCAGGGGAACCGGCAGGACTGACACCCACCAACCACACTGCAGCCTCCCTACACCTTATGCATCAGGAAGTGACAGGGCAAGGCTCCCACCTCGTATTTCCAGCACCTGAACAATCTTTTTACAGCCCACCCAGACCACTGATATTACTAGAAGCAGGCAGTGAATGCTGCTACCGTAAACAAGTACCCTGAGAACAAAAAGCAGTGCTCAGGCACTGCCCCAGGCTGGACACTCACCTCTTCTCCTTTACTGAGCCGATCGACTAACATGTGCCTGCAAAGAGAGCAAGGGAAGCGCGGTCACATGCTGAGCAGCCCGAATCAGCAGAAGAGGACGGGCTGTCCTCTTCTGGCCTGATGCCAGAGCCCGCAGCCTGAGCTCATTGGAAGCTGCCTCGACATCCACCTTTGGCTGTGAGCCAACACCAAAGATGACCCCCTGAAGGCCTCTCCCCTGCTGCACAGGGACACGTAGGCAAGTGAAGCTTACTGTGCCTACCCAAAGAGAAACCAGTCATAGGCCACTGTCAGGTAGAGAATCTCAGATGGCTCCAGGGATGTGTGGATCAGCCCATCCTGCAAAGCAAATGAGAACAGTCCTCAGGCAGCAGCCCTGAGGACTGGGACCAGGGACTTCACGATCTGCTGAAAACTGTCCTGGTGATTCAAGATGCCCAGTTTGCTCTACCCGCCTGTAATCTGGTATGTCTGATAGCAGGACAGCGCGATGGGCTCCACATCGCAGACAATCCACAGCCTCTCTGAAGCCAAGACAGTCTAAAGGAACATTAGCTGCTCCACTGCCACTTCCTGGTCCCAGTCACTCACCCTCCAAGCAATGACCCCCAGAAGCAGAGCAGCTCAGCCAGGTACTCACAGCCCATAAGGAGAGGCGCAATAAGGAGATGAAGAGAGGAGTTCGATCCCAGCCGGATATACAGTGCACCAGGAGCCCGCTGTCATCTGGACCAGACAGGGGTAGGAAAGACAATAAAAAAAGGGTGTTCCAACAAGAGCAGACTCTTCTTTATAGCAAATCTGCAGAGACAAGCCACCCTCCATCCCCAGAGCCCAGGCTCACGAGCGCAGCTCAGCCACCAAGCCAGAACATTTTGTCTTGAATACAGCGGCCAACAAATTGCTCAGAGTGTCCTGGGTTGTCGGCAGCTCCAGCTGATGTGCTGTCTTGGTCCTGACAGCTGCTCAGGACATGAAGTCACTAGGCATGAACATCACTTTGCTACGCAGAACATGTAACTACCCGGTTGCAATGCACTATCACAACCCATTTCCACATCAGAGAGAAATCTGCTCCAGCTGAACACTTTTTCAGCCTCGCCAGCCTCCTTCTCCTGGTACAGACTGAGCAGAGGAGCACACAGCACAAATTCTGTGCTCTCCAGAAAATTCACAGCGTGTCCCAACACAATACTGCAGGAGAGTCTGCAGCTGGCCTTGCTGCTGGAGCCAGCCATGGCTCTGTCTATCCAACAGCGCTAGGTACAAAGTCACAGTGCCCAGAGGGAATGGGTTGCCAACACAGGGCAACATACACCCTTCAAAGATGTGTGAAGGCTGTGATGACAGAGGATGGAAGGGGCTCTGAAACAGGCACCTAATGAGACCTTGGGTTGGGGGGAGAAAACACAGGTGTCCAGCAAAATAAGAGCAAGGGACAACAAGCAGAGGAACAGAAGTTACTTGTCTTCAGCTTTCAGGTAGTAAAACATTAGGTAAAGTTTTCAGATATCCCTCCATCCCCGGGAAAAGAGGGTTCTCAAGGAATCAGCAAGCACCTCTCTACAAGAGGAGCTGGAGCCCTGAGACCTAGGACCATCAGCCTGTTTTGAAGGGAGGAGTGGTGAAGTGACTCTGAAGTGACATAGTGAACTCACTATGAAGTGACTCTGTTGGGAACTGATCCACAGGGCCACTAATACCATCAGCTGCTCTTCCAGAGACAGTGACTGCTCCAGTTAGACTGCTGGGAGCAAGGAGTTTGCCTTACCATCACTATTGATGATCGAGATCAGCAGCTTCAGGTAGTTCTGTGTCTGTTGTATGAGGTCCCAGCTCTGCAAAGAGAGAAATGTGGATGGTAAGGGTCTGCCCACAGCAGAAGACTGCTCTGCAGTTCAGAGCCTGCCGTACTCTTGGCTCCTCTATCCAGAACAACAGTGACGCAGAAATAACCCCATGACCATTCCTCAGAGTGACAGACCTTCCCCTTGGTGCTCTGATCAATCCCCCACCCTCCACAAACGGCACTCTAGGACAAGAGACCAGGCACAGAAAAAACAACAAATAAAAGGCCATCTCTACTGCTTGCCTGGCTGGCACGGAACCTGGTTGCCCGCAGCCCCAAAGCTCCCAGCAGACCATGCTCAGAGAGACTAGCGTGAGGCAGCAAACACCTGCGGAGCGCTGACCCAGTTCTGCAACCTCCTGCACGCGAGCGCTGCACCACATGGCTCAGCTGTGTACCTCACTGTTACAGCTGTGTACGGGGTGCCAGCAGCACGATGGGGTGAGCAGGCCAGGGTCAGCAGGCAGTTCCCACAACCCAGGTGCCTTGATCAAAACTCTCTGGCCCATGTAAATGGCCCCAGCAGGTTGCTGCAGAGGGCTGCCCCACTCCAGCTGCTCCAGACAGGCACTGGGCTTCTGCCGTAACACCCAAGGAGCAGCAGCACCACAGAAGGGCTCTGAATGCAGAGACCTCCAGCACGGCAAGAGATGTGGGTGAAACACTTAAGAACAAGCTCGAGTGTGCCACTGTAGACCGCTGCATCGTGAGAAGATGCAGGGAATTTCAACGGTCTGATCAAAGCCAGGACTAGCTCAAGGAAAGTAAGAGAACACTGGCAAGGAAAAGGCAAGGACAGGGACACAGGTTTCATTGTGACAGCATTAGTGTTGTAAGTGACGTCTTACTGCTGGCAACAGAACGCTTGATGTGCACTTACAAGTGTGTGTGTAGCCACCCTGAATACCACTGCCGGACAAAGAACACGCTGCTCTGCCATGAAATCTGCACAGCAACAAAAGAGTGAGGAAATGGGGAACACACTCAGCCCGGGGCAGAAAAACACATTCCTCCAAAGTCTTTTATCTGCCCTATTCAACCCAATCTTGTGCTTATGCCAGAAGGAATCATCTAATCATCCAGTCTGATCTCTCTGTAGCACAAACCAGAAAGTTTTGTTCAGTTGCCCCAAATACAGCCTGAAGCTTGCACTTGGCAACATCTCTGTCCAGAGAAGCACCTCGGCTAGGGGTGACAGCTCATCGCTCCTTTGGCAGCATGTTCCAACAGATCAAAAATAACATGCAAGACAGCTCTTCCTTCTTTGAAGGCCTGATTTCAGACTGCAGACACCGTTCCCCATGCAGCTTTTCTTCCACAGATTGAAGAGTGCTTTAGAATGAGTATTTTTTCCCTGCAAATGTACTTATGCATTAATCAAGTCAACCCTCCATCACCTTTGTGGTTAGCTAAACAGACAGAACTTCAGCTTGAAGTGAAGCACCTTCTCCAGTCCTTGGATCATTTCTGCATCTATTTATTACAGCCTCTTCAATTTTTAATATCCTTTTAAAAATACTGGCTGCTCAGTATTCTAGTGAACAAGTTTCTATCCATAAACAAGCTGTGGTCCCATTAGTTCTACGTCAACACTGCAAGCCACTTTTCAATAATTCTGGTTATGCTGGCACTTAAACATCATTTACGTCACCAACTGACAAACACAGGCTCAGCACGGGGAGCGCTGCTAGTTCTGTGGTGCCTCCAGCCACAGAGCGTAGGAGTGTGACACGCTCCAGCACAGTCAGTCATCACAAAACCTGGGAGGACTAGGTAGGGGCTGATGTGTGAAATGGAGCACGCTCATCAGCAGCACAAAGTGATGCTCCCTGGTGTGAACAGACTAGAGGTAAACTTTGAAGCCTGGGCAAAAGGGTTCAATTATCATTTGCGATGCTGTTGCAGAGACACAAAATGGAGACGTCAGTGACGATTTCCTACTCTTCTCCCATAGTCAGGCACCCTGCACACCCATGCAGGTGATGCCTCGTCACCTGGCTACTGCTGACCTCTCTCCAGGCTCTCCACAGCTGAGGAGGTCTGGCCACTGTAGGCCTGAGCTGAGCTGAGAACGTGAACAAGTCACACTGCTTTCCATCTCCTGGCATGTTCCTTACCTTTGTCACCAACATATCTTATCTTCCTAATGGACTGGCAGCTTTATGTGAGCTACAGAAAAGATCTGATGTTACAACCAGCTGCCTGGAGACACACCAAGCCATGGAGATTTTGGGCAGAGGATTTCCACTGCCATTCTGAGCAGTCACGTAAGCAGCTTCGCTCCCACTGGGTTGGTATGAAGTGAGTCAGATTCCAGCAACGGGGCAAGTCAGACTTCAAATCTTTACTGATCCTTCCTGAACAGACTTCTGTCCTCCCACAGAGATACCTGCTTTGCTCACCTGGTATTCGCTCCAATCAATATTCAGAGACTGGGTCAGAGAGACTGGGATACTTAATGGAGCATCTACGTAATCCTGCGAAAAACCCAAACACAACTGGTCAGACAAAAGCCATGACTTGAAGGCAGTGAGTTCCAGAAAAAACAAAACAACAAATGCCAAACAGTGCATCGAGAAGAAAACACCTCAGCAAAGCATTTCTGGATGCAAAGTGAAGTGGAAAGAATTAACTCATAGACTCTTAGAAGGACTAGAATACAAAAGGAGTTTTTCTGTGCTCCCAATGGTGCAAGTCAGGGACAAGGCATGATAGTTTCTGAATTCCTGTAAGGCTGCTCCACTCAACCATCAGAATATTATGAGATGGAATGTGAAGACAGAACCGAGAACAGAGGCTATCAGTAAGGTATCAATTCAGAAACAGGAGCAACCCATACCCCCAGGAGAGGTCAAGCATCCTGGACTGCAGGAAAGTGATTCATTTATTTTATATATGAATTTCACAATGAAAATTTAGTACATTCACTATCTGTTTTGCCTGTCATGTTGCTTTCCTCCTTGCGATCAGAAACAAGGACGACACATACACCATTGCTCAGGGGCTCTGAGGCAAGACTTCAGCCCAGTAAAGCCTGCAGCTCCCTGTTTTGTAAGTACCCAAGTACCTGTTTCCAGTTAAATATGAGACCTTCAGCTGTATAATCCCGGTCTTTGTACTCCTTAAAAAATTCACAACCTGCAAGAAAAAGAGATAATGAACAACTGTTCAGCTAACTGCTATCTGACAACTGAAGTGCCCTGTGGGACTGAAGTGCTGGCAGCCCTGGGCTCCAGAGCACCAAACCCATCACAACTGCTGCCTGTGGGAAGAGAGGAGCAGTAATCATCAGCACAGAGTGCAGGACGGCCTGCACTCCCAGCAGCAACAAGCAGAGCACTCCGCTCCGAACACACGCAGCAACAGGCGAGCTCCAGACACAGCAAACACAGAGTCTGAGGGACTGATTTAATTCTTTCCCAAACAAGAGGCTTCATGAAGGAGCTGGGCTTTGCAGGGCTGCCCCTGGCTTTTGCACAGATCTACAGCATCAGCCTGACACGCTGAGTGAGAAGGAATCAGCAGAAGGAGGCGATGGCAGAGCCCTGGGGAAAGCCAGCTTCCACCGGGCATCTGCTGCAGGTAACAAGGGCTCTGTCAGAGGCGGCTGAGATTTCCTTCACAGTCAAGCCTCCTCTTTCCACACACCAACTGCCCTATCTGAAGGATGTACATGACCACTTGGAACCCAAGAGAGGAGCTCCTGAAGTTTGTCCTTTGGCTCTGTTCTTCTCTAACAACTATTTGAACAACGTCTCTGCTGCAAACTGCAATCCCTTAGTCACAGCTGAGCTGCACCATTAGCACTGCGGTTGCCTGCAGCTACACAAAACACCCTCCCAACGTGCCAGTATGCCCCAGCAGCGCCACATTACCAAGACAGCCCTATGCCAGGCACTGAACACAGGCCATGACTCCTACCCAGCAAGCCACCAGTAACTCCAGTGGCAAAAATTCCTCATCTTTCTGTGAGGACAGGGCCAGCCCTCAAAAACACATGCCGGGCCCTGACCCCGGCCCATCACCCCTACCCAGCAAGCCACCAGTAACTCCAGTGGCAAAAATTCCTCATCTTTCTGTGAGGACAGGGCCAGCCCTCAAAAACACACAGTCAGGAAACAATCTGTCAGCTGAGATTTAACTCCAATTAAACAAGGGCTTAAAGCAAAGAATGGAGGATTAGGGCAGTAACTCTCGGCATCTACAAATGCTAACTAGCAGTCAAATGGAAAAAAGGGTTTTCCTGCCCTGGAAAGCACAAAAGCTTCTACAGATGCCCCATTTCAACCTGAGTCTTTCATTTTAGACAGTCATTACTCTTTACTAAATAACTGGATAAAAAACTGGCTGTACTGGCAGGCCCAGAGTGGTTGTGACTGCAGTTAAATCCAGTCAGCAGCCGGTCACCAGTGGTGATCCCCAGGGCTCAGTACTGGGGCCAGTTCTGTTTAATATCTTTATCAATGGTCTGGATGAGGGGATCGAGTACGCCCTCAGTCAGTTCGCAGAGGACACCCAGCTGGGTGGGAGTGTGGATATGCTGGGGAGGAGGCTCCACAGAGGAGCAATGGGACACACTGGACACACTGGAGCAATGGGCCAAGGCCAACTGTACAAGGTTCAACAAGGCCAAGTGCTGGCTCCTGCACTTGGGTCACATCAACCCCCTGCGGTGCTACAGGTTTGGGGAGGAGTGGCTGGAAACTGCCCACGGAGAAGGATCTGGGGGTGCTAGTCAACAGTGGCTAAAGATGAGCCAGCAGTGTGCCCAGGTGGCCAAGAAGGCCAACAGCATCCTGGCTTGTATCAGCACTAGCGTGGCCAGCAGGAGGAGGGAAGTGATTGTCCCCCTGTACTCAGCACTGGTGAGGCCATATGTTCCCCTGTACTTGGCACTTGCCACACCTTGAATCCAGTGTCCAGTTTTGGGCCCCTCACTACAAGGACACTGAGGTGCTGGAGCGTGTCCAGAGAAGGGCAGTGAAGGTGGTGAAGGGTCTAGAGAACAACTGTTATGAGGAGCAGCTGAGGGAGCTGGGGTGTTTAGCCAGGAGAGAAGGAGGCTCTGGGGAGACCTTATTGCTCTTGACAACCACCTGAAAGGAAGCTGTAGCGAGGGGGTGGCCAGTCTCTTCTGTCAAGTAAGAAGTGATAAGACAAGAGGAAATGGCCTCAGGGGAAGTTTAGATTGGACATCAGGAAAAATTTTTTCACCAGAAGTGTTGTCAAGCCCTGGAACAGGCTGCCCAGGGAAACAGCGGAATCCCCAGTCCTGGAGGGATTTAAAACAATGTGTAGATCAAGGACACAGCTTAGTGGTGACTTGGCAGTGCTGGGTTAACAGTTGGACTTGATGATCTTAAAGGTCTTTTCCAACCTAAAGGATTCCATGATTCTACGCCTGGACACCACCTTGCTCACCTAAGACTACAGGATCTCAGAATAACTTTAGAGACAAATTACAAAACTGAAGTTCTTTAATGCAAACCTGGAAACTTCAGTGAGAATGTATCACAGCATCTGGCCAGTCACCAGGGGGTTGTGGGTCCTTAGATGTGCATGCCTTAGATTTAAGAGAATGACAGCATTCCCCCGCGGACCAGCACTGCTGAAATCGGGCAACATCTGCAGGGAGAACTGCCGGTTTGATAAGGTTTACCTCTAGCGTGGCAGAGAAGAGCTGCTAAAAGGAAGCAGCCGTCCCAGCTGGCAGAAGAGGAAGGACCATCACTGAATATCGTACGTGATATGCAGATATCACACAGCAACAACTCTACAGCTTAACTCTATAGAGTCACCTCCTCCTCATTCTTCACAAACCCTGCAGGACACCTGTGTGCTCTGTCTCTCATGTTCTAAGTTTGGTGAGGCACATGGCAGCAACATTACCTGTGTATGAGCTACAGACACCAGTAATACTCTTACTTCTGGACACCTCAGAAATCTGCATGGCAAACGTGACAGGAATCTTCATGCAGCTTCTCTAAATTGTCACTCATTTTTGTACGAAGGGAAATACACTTTTTTTTTTTTAAAAAAAAAAAGAAAATACATTTAAGGGCAACAACTGGTAATCAAAGACAAGTTTGGGTTTGGATCATCCATGACAGTTTTGCTGGGTTTTGGTTTGTTCTTGTTTTTTTTATTCCTCTCCCCCTTTCTCTGTGCACAAGGGAGGAAGAAGCATCCTTTCTTGCAGACAGACCTCAAGCACAGCAGTTTCACATCCAACCCTACCCCCGAGCCTGACATCAGCAGGCAGGCTGCAATATCCAGCACACGAGGAGTGCAGCCAGTGACCCAGCAGCGGTTGCTAGGCACAGGGACTAATATAGCCAGGAGACGGGCTGGAGTGGTCCGCATCTCAGCCGTGCGTTGCAGGCTCCGGTTAACGGCTCTGCCCAGCACTGAGATCATCTCACAGCACTGCACAGGAACAAAAGGACTAGAAAATACTCTAAAGAATTGGGGTTTTACATAACACAGAGCAAAATGCATATTTTGCATCAAGTAGTAGTTTGGAGTTGCAGGGGTGTCAAAGGCCATCTTAACCCCAGCTCCACCTCTGGGACATTTTCTCCATGCTTGAATTAATTAGAACTGCTGAGAAATTAGTCTGCCACCTCAAAGAGCACCTAATGCTGACTCACACCGCCAGAGCAGCCAGATTTGTTGCGCTGTTCTCACTTTAAAAGAGCTTCTCTCCAGAGGGAGCATAGGAGACATTCAGCAAGCCACAGTCATTTCACCACACACACACACACACAGAGGTAGTTCCCAGTCCCCAGAAACAGATTGTCACCTGTCCCTTGGGAGTCCCTCTGGACATCAGTCCTGTACCTGGATATGGGATGGAGAGAAGCGTGAAATCAGCATAACGTTGAGCTTTGTCCACCTTCTCAGAAGATGTCACACTGCACAGGACAAGAGGAACACAGCAGACATTTGTAGGGTATTTTTCACGGATATACTAGCACCCAAAATGCTGCCTGTCGCAACTCCCGGCGCAACAACTCAACTCAGTAGCGAGCAGAGTCAGAACTGAACACATCCAAATAAACAGGTACAGCCCCAAACCACTAAAGCTTTCCTTTGAGAGAAATACCAGGAGAAACATCTCTCTTTGTTCCTACACACAAGCAGAGGGCTCCTTAACTCCTCCCTTTCTGAAGGGGAGACTGTCACATCACTGCAAGCTCTACAGAGGAAACCTGCTCAGGAGACAGATGAAAGCATTGATACAGCTTTCTCTGGCCTGAAACCTTGGGGTTGGTTCTCTTTACAGTCTCAGCTGACTGACGCTGCTGTAGGATTCTCCCAGGGACTGCTCCCTGGCTGCTGGGTGCAGGCCCAATAGCAATTCGTACGTAAGGGCTACACTAGCTGCAATCCAAAGGCTGCAGGAAAACAAATGAACTCAGACTCACTTCAAGCCAAACTTCACCTTCTTGTTTTCTACCATCAGGTCACAGATGTATCGGACAGAGAGGTACCGAAGCAGCTTGATGTCGTGCCCTCTGACCTTGTCAAACAGCTGGGAGTCTGCGTTTCTGCAAGATGGAACAAGGCAAAGTGAGATGAGCACGGAAGATGGGCCACGCTGAGCCTGATTCTTTGCACAATACTGCCACAGTTCTTCCCTGAACCACTTCGAGCCACGAGCTGCACAGCGCGAGCCTTGTCTCTGCAGGTCAGAGATAGACTCTGCAATGAACTGGTACCGAAGACCTTGTGCTTACGGCCCCTTCTTGTGTCTCGCTCTATTCTGCAACAGGCACGTAAGATACAGAACAATTTCTCCAGCCTGGAGATGTACTTTCTGATGAAATAAGCACATCTGTGTAATTCAAACACCTTTTTAAATGGATCTATACATTCCTGTCTCCACCTCTTCCCTCTGACAGGAGATGAGCAGGCTTCAATCGCACTGGGTTCAGCCAGCCATTAGCATTTGAGACTCTTTTTCAAAAGCAAGAGAAGTAAGATTCCACGTTTGGTGATGGTCTCAAGCCAGTACCCAAAGCCCAGCCTAGGAAAGAGCAGAACTGAGTGGCTGAGCCAGTCAGCTTTGGTCCAAACTCCTGTCTCCCCATCCCAGTGATGCACACAAACCTCAGAGCAGAATCCTCCTCTGAAATGTCTTCCGCATCTGCCCAAGCATCGTCAGAACCTCCTGCAAGGAAGGCATCAAGAACTGAAGCTTGTGTAAACCAACTCAATCTCCCATATGACAAGACATGCAGACACCCAAAAGGGTCATGGTTTGGCATCCTCTCTCCACACTTCAGAGCTCTCATTAGTTGCCCATCTTTCCTCTTCCTGAAAAACCTGTTTTCTAATGTAGCTCACTCTTCTCTTGTCACTGCACAGGACCTAGGCAGGTCAAACCCATTACTGCCAGCCAGGAGGACAGCCCACTAATGCTACTCAGTGCTTTGTTAAGCCAAGCTTCAGCTCCTTACATTACAGACACCCAATACTCCCTGAAAAGCTTTACCTAGAGTCTGGACTAGAGTCCAGTATATCTCACCATTAGCAGGATTTGATTCTCAATGATTACCCAAGCGACAGCAAGTTCTTATCCTCTGTCTTCCTTCATTCCCACCCCCAATGTTTGGGAATTGTTACCCTGAATCCTTTGGGGTGCCTTACTTGCCTACATGCTTCCCATAACTCTTCAGCCTCAAATTCTTGAGGCTTAGTGCTTGGAAGGGGACACGAGGTTTCAGTCTTTGCCTGACTCAAGCAGGTCCACACTAGAGCTCTGCATGGGCTCTCAGGAAGAGTCTGCTCTCCTGCATAGGTCACTGTCCCAGCACGGACCAGCCTTACCAAGCAGACAGCAAGTAACTGCTCCTCACTCACCTGAGAAGATGTAGTTGTAGCCAGTGCGCCCATAGAGCTCTCCCCAGCCGGCCAGCGTTGCTGATCTGCAAATATGCTGGAGGAAGATTTGTTATTAAGCACACATGCTCCAGGAGCCTTCCCCTTATCAGGTCTCTGGCCTATGCGCTGTCACGGTACACAGAACTGGTTGCTACCTACAGCTACCACCTCCCAGCAGTCTTCCCTGCAACCCTGGTCCAGACTGAGCTCTCCAAACACATTGAAATCCCAAGTGCTTTTATCCGTGGCTAGTTTTTAAATCACATTTTCATCTCCAGTTCTCCAATTCACTAATAGAGTCAATTCCTGCCAAGCCTAGCATCGTCCATGCTCCGTTAATACCCTGCTTGAGCCTTATTTCCACATTCCTGTGAACAAGATTACGATGGTCCCAGTACGACTCCAGGCTGTTCGCTCCTGCAGCGGAAGGTCAGCAGGTTCAGCCAAGCTAGATTGAAACTGTCACAGGTACGAGTTTGTTTTTCAAACAGCGTTTCTAAATTGAACCAAGAAAACTGAATTAAGCTACTTAAATTCTAAAGGAGACTTCTCCTATGGGGCTTCAATACGCTTTAAGTAATCCACATAAAAATGAATCTAATTTCACTTTCTTACAGATCCCCTTGCAGACAAGCCCACACATTCATAAGACCATTTATGCAATCTTGCTTCCCCAGGGAACAGAGAAGGCAAAGTTCTCTTTACAGAGAAAAGTTACTCAGAGGGAGCTCACTGCTGGGAGGAGTAAGGGGCAGGAAGTGACAATAGTTTGGTCCTTCAGATGGGACATACATAAGGAGAAAATGTTGGCTCTTTGGTATAATGCTCACGACGTGCTGGAGTAAAACAGCCTGAAGTCCCCATGGACGATTTATGCAGCCTAGACAGCAAATGCCACCTACTACAGGCTGCCTGCTTGGACCCGAGCACAGATTTACAGCATTCAGAAAGGTGACGACCTTTCTGAGGTGACTGAGGATGTGGCTGCACAGTTCAGTGGCAGGAAGAAAGGTCATTTTCTAAGTTAAGAGAGGTAACCCATGAAGCTTTACCTTTCCATTGTACAGAATGACTGGGCAAACAAATCGTCCTCTACACCTCGCCATCTTACTCCGGTTGATAAGGTCCTGCAGTTTGCCAACCTGCACAGTGCTCTCAAACCTAGTGGACAGAGATGCGGTTCAGTACACAGAGCACCTTCTCACACGTCTTTCACCAAAGCTGCCGCGCACACCCTGTGCTGTAACCCCCATCCCTTTTGCCTAGGAACCAGCTCTGAAGCTAGTAAGCAAGGGGACCCTTCTTTAGCAATAGCTTCTGCTGCTGTACAACGTGTACAAGGACTTTTCTGTCTCCTCTCCTCTCTTTTGGAAGTCCAGCTGCACAGTACCTGATGGCAGTCGGAGCTGGCGATCCAACGGTCTGCGGCAGGCTAACACGTGGATCACTGAGGAAGCACTACCAGAGCAAGGCAGTGACCACGAAAATACACGTTCTGCTTTCCTCCCCACCGCCTCTCCATCCAAGAGCAGCTCAGCGCTACCATCAGAGTGAATTCACTATCAGAGTGAAAATTTTGCAAGGAAAAATAAATAAAATAGAGAACGAAAGCTTGAACACTCCATGAACCTTAGTTCTGGTGACTGGAACACTTGTGTTGCCAGGTAAGACAACTGTCCGTACATCAGCTAGTGGGTTGAGCAGGGTAGTAAACGTCAGCTGCACCTGCACAACAAAATTTTGTTTTTCTGGCTAAAGGTAAAACAGAAATTTGTTCCAAGCTGGAGACATTTAGGAAACAAGTTAAAATTGCTGCAATTTGTCCGAGAACCAGCCTACATTTGATAGGAATCCAAAGTGATTTCTGAACTACACAGACCTTCAGGAGGAACCGTCAATGCTGGGATGACTAGAGTTTCCACAAGGAACGGGAGAAGCATCCAGACTGACATAACAGAAGACAGATGAAGTCTGGACACACAAACTGCATGGCCATGTACTTAGAGACGATTCACAAGAACTTCTAGTTAGTCCTTTCCAGCAGTGGAGATCAGTAGAAGAGCCTAGATGAACGGGTTGGTCTCTGGATGCAAGAGGATTAGGACGGCCAGGGGACAGTTCATGCTGCAAGAGAAACCACCAGGGACTGACTGGCAGAGCAGAGGAAGTGAGAACACAACACTGGGGTGAAGGAGAGAACTTAGAACGGAGGGGGAGAAGAACTCAAAGGTGAATGGCAATGCTGACCTAAGATCAAATATGATGCTGGAAGGTAAAAGAGAGCCTCTGAGCTTCAGAATCAGTGAGGGTATGGAGCAGCCTGCAGCTGCCATTCTGGAAAGGATCACAAAAACTAATATATTAACAACATGGAAATTGATCTGTTTATGGAAAAGATTATACAAGGTGGTGCCAGGGGAAGGAGGGAAACAATGAAGACCTTCAGATCCTACTTTCTCTCCTTTTTTTTTTTTTTTTAAAGGATTCAGTTCTCAGAAATCATAGTGGAGACTTAAGATTTTCCACGTG
>NW_010416040.1:0-3172 GCF_000710305.1 Buceros rhinoceros silvestris | reverse complement strand
TTCCCTACATACACAACTATTTTGGCTGTCCAGCTCCAGAGAACTTTGACATATACCAGAATTTAAAGAACAAGATCCCAAGCTAATATTTAAACGCTGTGGGCAGGAGGGTGCTGAGGGCAGAGACAGGAAAAAGCCAACACAACGCACTTTACACGGGAGTCCATGAGACTGTGTGCATGAGAAGCACGTGCCCGACCAATGCAGCCCAAACTCCGCTCATCGCTGTCTCTGCAAGCTCCACACTCTGCCTCCCTCCTCAGAGCGTGTGAGTAACACGCGCCGCAGGAACGGCCTGTGAGCACTTTGAAAAGAGGGGCCTTGGTGTTTAATTCCCAACACAAAACTGTTCTGAAGCTTTGAGAGATGCTGACGAACCGATGTGGTTGAGGGGTTGTTTTTAAATGAATGCAGGCAGTTAAGAGGCACATCCCGCACTCGGCTCCAGCTGGCTTTAGGTCTCCTTTGCAAAAGCAAATACAGAAGGAAACAAGAACTTTAAGCCGGTGTTACCAGAACAGCTCTGTGGCACTGCTTCTAAGTCTAGAAGATGGGGTTCAGCCAAAATCAAACACCAGGAAGATCAGAAACTAGAAGGGAAGCACCTCCGCGTGAACTGAGACAGGACCACAGGTGTCACCTCCCTGTGCTTCCCTGGAGAGGCATCGCAGCACCGAGGAACGGGCCCGAGCTCAGCAGGGACCTGGGGCTCGGGAGCAGTGGGAAGCCCAGCACCTCACTGGGGACACAGGAGGATGAACCCCTCTCCCAGGCTCCCACCCTGCTCATCAGGAAGCCTGCACAGGCACCACAGAGACCCGCTCTGCTGCCCGTCCCGGCTGCACTACAAACAGGGGTCACAGATCTTCTCATCTTAGGAACCATAAAGCCAGAGATAAACGCGAGCTAAACCTGCTAAGCAAACACAGTTGTCCCGAGACCACTGCAGTGAGGGGAAGGGCTGCTCTGACAAACAGATGCAACGCGCTTACCGGGACAAGTGGTTAAGTGCAGCGGAGGTAAGAGTAAAATCAGCCGGGAGAGGTTCAGAACACAGAGCACTCTGCAACAGCAGCGTGAAAGACCCGCATGGAGGCTGCCGGGCACAAGGTGGAGAACGAGGGGGAAGGAATGACGCGTATCTTAACTCTTCCTTGTGTTGGACTCTTGGGTGCTTTGGGGGGTGGTTCTTCAGACGTTTGTTTTCCAGAAGATGCTGCTGGGCAACCTTACCTCTGTATTAATTCTCTGCTCACACTCCCCGCAAAAGCCAGGCCACAAACCTGAACTAGTATTTTTAAATGCAAGGGAAACGCTTCCTGTAAGAAAGGTCGGCAACTGCGTATTTTAGACAGGCCTGAAGCAGAGAAGCATTTCTTTGGGTACCTGTAACAGCATTGGTACCAAAGCACTTCTCTCACGTTGTCAGGTAACATGTGGCTGTGATCACATTTATTTGGAGCGCAGACACGTAACAGGAATGTCAGGTGACACCAGAGACGTGGCCTGTGTCTGAGACCTGGATGGCTTCACTAAGCACAGCCACGTAACTCTTCAGACAGCGAGTAGAGAGCTAACGCATCCCTCCGCTTCCCTTGCCAGCAGCCTCTGCCTGCTCCTCCAGGGGGGACACTGGAGATTTCCAGGCGCAGCAAAGGTGCTCCTGGCTGTTCCCTGCTACTTCCTGCGGCTCCTCATGAGCAACACTGACTAAGGGGCACACAGGCTAAAAACACACACCAAATTCCTCCTGCTACCTCCTGCGCCTGCCTGGATTTCAGAGAACTGTTAGCAGACTTTGGTGAAGCCACGCTGGTTTCTAGTCCCGAGCTGCCCAGCCACAGAATGAACAGGATCAGGAAACTGATCCGGGTTAAAATTATCCATTTTTTGCTGGTTCCCCATACCGCTTCAGAAGCAGCTGTACCAGCTGAACCGATGGGGCAGCGCAGAGCTCACATAAGTGAGAACTGCTTCCAAAAAACCTCAGAGGTGTTCTCAGAGGTGTGAAGCATCCTGCACGCTTCAAGGAGGCCTCAGCAGCTGGTTAAGAACGTTACAAAGATGAACAGCAGCCAAAGACACTGGGTCCTAGAGGGAGTGTCCCGCACATTGGAAGAGGTTCTTGTGTTCCGGAACACAAGCAGTGCAACAGTCTCAATTTCATAATTATTCCATGGAGTACAATGATGAAACTAAAAATCCTATTTGTCTAAAAATTCCTTAGCAGCTTTTACAAAGATTATCCTCCACAAATCAGGAGGAGAGGGAGGATGAAGCCACAGCTGTTTCCATAACTCTCTGGGACAGCAATTCAAGAAAGAATCAGTATTTAAAATGTTAATTGCCACCGCTGGCAAAAGTCGCAGATGAAAATGTGTAAGGATACTTGTTTCAAATACTCATCAGAAAGATTAGGCATCCTTTCCTCTTGCAAGAACAGAAAAAGCAGAAGCGTTCGGTTTCTCTTCCTAAAGACACTCCTAGTTACAGTCAGAGCTTCAGACTTCAGCTTCCCCTTTTTTTGCAGCAAGAGGTTTAACCTTTTCCAATCTAACCTAACCATTGAGTGGAAGCTCTCCCACCTGACAGCAGGCTGCGGCTGTTTTTCAGAGACGCCCTCCTACAGCACCTGGCCCAAGTGCCAGCACAGCAGCTGATGGTTTGCCTTCCTCAGGCAAAGCAGCGAGACATGTGAGGGGACCTTGAATGTGTTACTCTTGTCACAGACACTGTTAGGACCACAAAATTGCATTATTTTTTGTTGGAAGAGAAAATTAAAAATGAGATGCTGTCATCAGAGCTGCAGGGAGCAGCTAATGCCTGGCCAGAAGCAAGACCAACATGATTCCGAGCTTGTGGGTCAAAGTCCAGGAACGCGCTGGCTTAGATTTGCACTGAACTGTGAGCAAGCACTTCCCATTAACTCACTAAACCTCAGTGCCCACAGACCCACATACCAGGGTGGCAGACAGGAAAGAATATTTCTGTCTAGGCAGCCCAGCACCCACTCTGAGATGCTTTCCAGACTAAAATGTTTCTGACCAGAGGTCTTCCAGCAAGACCTCACCAAAACAGGGAGAACATTGCACAGCCCTGGGCAAGCTGCAGCGCTGCAGCAGAGCTGCTGCTGCCCCGGAGCACCCTGCTTCCTTCGCACCCCTCCAGTTAC
>NW_010416039.1:8386-9849 GCF_000710305.1 Buceros rhinoceros silvestris | reverse complement strand
CCCCACCCCTCCTCCTGTATATGAAGATGCACACGCGCTTTCTCACCCCTGTGTGCGCACACTCACACCCCTGCTCGTTCAGGGGTGCACCAGAGGCCCCCACTCATGCCCCTTATGCCAGCTGTGGGGGGCAGCCGCGTTGCCCCCCAGCACCGGCACATGCACCCCTCTTGGGCAGGTGTCTGTGCTCAGGATCGTGGGGTTGGCAGCAGGATGGTGCTGCTCCACGCGTGCCAGCAGCGCTGCCTCCACGCCACTGACAGTGACAGCAGCTCCGGCTCGCTGCAAACCGACAGCAACAGCGAACGCGCTGCAGATGAAGGCGATGGCAGAGCTTTGGTGGCACAGCAGGCACAGCCCTGGCCAGCTGCCTGCGCACCCAACGAGCACCGAGTAGATAAATTAACATGGCCCTGCACTGCGCCTCGGGGGTTTATTAATTATACGCACTTTCAGACAGCCAAGAAAAAGCCTGAATGAGAACCATGTGCTCACGGCTTCAAAAAGGCATGAAAACTTGTGTGCTCAACGCCTCTCCTTGCCAAACCCGTGGAAGGAATCACCCCGTCCCTCTCCCTGAGCCCCCAGAGGAACTCCAAGCTAGAGAGTTGATTTTGCCTGACTCCCCCCAGCCCAATTAGTGAGTTTTTAACTCTGGGAGTGCTGCATCCCTCATCTTGGACCATCCTTCCTCCTTGATCCCCAAGGAGCAGAAAGCGCCTCTGTCCCAGTGGGTGCCCAAACCCCTGCAACTTTCTGGAGAGAGATTTTTAAAACTTGCCGTGATGATGATGGGGTGATGAAGCAGAGCTGGGGACCACACAGAGGGACAGCACTGCCCACCGCCATGGCGTGAAGAGCTGAGATTGTGGGATCAGACCCCTCCCTGGTGCCTGTGATCAGAGACAGGGCAGCCATGGAGCTCCCTGCCACAGCTGGGGACCATGCTGGGGACCACTATGAGCATCGGGGGTCATCGTGCACCTGAGAGGTGAGCAGTGAGCCAGTGTGGCGTGGACATCGCACCGCTGAAATGCTGGCTAAGATGCATGGTTGAAGGGCTTGCCTGAGTGTGAGAAGGGCAGAGGGTCTGACCTGGCCCCCACAAAATCACGGGATTTTAGCATCCTCTATCCATTGCAGTGCGAATGTGGCACCGTGCGGGCGGTGGTGGCCAGGACCAGCCCGACCATGCTGCCATCTAATGGCAGGACGCCGGGGAGGGCTCGCCCCGCAACGATGGGGAATTTTCCATCACAAACACAGGGTGACTGTGGGACCGATGGGACCTTTCCATTGTTGCCGCCCTGGGAAACAAAGGGATCTTATTTTAAAATCTTGTCCCCCTTCCAGCACGTGGGGGGACCCGGGGAAGCAAAGGCGTCCCCAAAGCACGGGATAAAGACACAGTGCTGGGCCAGGGCGGGAGCCGCTGGCCGCTGCCCCCGCCCAGGCACGGCCCT
>NW_010416039.1:7619-8314 GCF_000710305.1 Buceros rhinoceros silvestris | reverse complement strand
CTGGACGCTGCCCAGCCCCAGGCATGGCTCTGGGAAAGGCACACTGGGGTGGCTTTGAGGACACCCAGGGACCAAGCGACAAGATAACCTGCAAGGAAAATACAGCCTGGTCCCGGGGGCAGGTGATGAGAGCCTGCCCTAGTGGGTGCAGAGTCCTGACGCTGGAGCACTGTGCTCACCCTCCACACCCCCTCCCCTCCAGCCTGAACCCAGGGCCAGGCCCAGCCGGTGACCGCAGTCACCCCACTCCTGGGGTTGCTGCTCCGCGGTGCTCCGGTTTATCAGTGAAACGCGTTTTTCAGGCAGCATTTAACCACAGGGAGCATTTCCTCGCCAGGCTAACGCTGCACGTATGGCGCCTCAGAGCAGCAGTTTTCCCCGCACGTAGGAGCTGCCTTACGTGCTGTGGGCAGGACAGGGGCTCTGCCTGCCCCAGCCTTCCTGCCAGAGTCCTTCCCCGCTGGCAAGACCAGGCGAGGACGTCACTCCCTGCAATGCCGTGGCCACCACACACAGCCTGGCAGGAGGATGAGGAGGAAGGACGTGCGTCCTCGGCAGCCTGCTCGGCTCAGGGATTTGGGACAAGCAGGTTTCACCGCTCTCCAGCTCTGCCTTTGGCAAGGGGAAGGTGTAGGAGGTGGCAGCGATGGCACTGGCACATGTTGCAGCGAACTGCTCACCACCACACCGGCCCA
>NW_010416039.1:7088-7458 GCF_000710305.1 Buceros rhinoceros silvestris | reverse complement strand
AAGCCCTGTCTGCGCTCACTGCCTGCCAGTGCCTGCCAGATCCGCTTCCCCTTCTGCTTCCCGGCTGGCTGCTGCCCGGCTTTACTCACCTGCAGTTTTGAGGCGATGGGTTGCAGCCACCCCCAGCTGCAGCTCCCTGCTGCGATCAAACCAGCCTCACCTTCCTTCTGAGGCTCCCAGCTGCATTTCCCAGCCAACAGCTCTTTCTTCTCCACTCTTCTTGCAGCTGAGCCTGTGGGGCAGCAAGGGGATGAGGCAGGAGCCAGGAGAGGAGGCTGAATCCAGCCCAGGGGCTCTGCAGGGTGGGAGCAGAGCTCACTCACCAGCTAAAGCCCAACAGGGTCCAGGGAGGGAGCAGAAAGCCCTGACA
>NW_010416039.1:6496-6933 GCF_000710305.1 Buceros rhinoceros silvestris | reverse complement strand
TTCCAAGCCCACCTGACCCCCAAGCAGGGCTGCACAAACCAGTGGTTCCCAGTAACTGCACCCACCTCCACCCCATGCCTGCAGAGCCTGGGCTGCTCGGTGCTCCTGCACAGGAGGGCATGGCTGCCTGCATCCGGCTCTCCTCCTCAGCTGAGCACAAAGGCTTCTCCTGCCCCAGCACAGGAGTTAGGACACCCCAAACCCGGGTGGTGCAGCCCAGCCCAGCCCAGCCCTGGCACACTGCAGCAGTGGTGCACAAGGGGGGATGTCCCTCTTGGCCCTCTGGAAGGAGAGGACCTGAGCAGGAGGATGACCAGTGAAGGACCTGCCTTGACAAGAGTCCCTGTGCCTCACACTTGGCCCTTCCCCAGCACAGAAAGTTCAGCCTCTGCAGAGAAGGAATTTGCAGGCTCCAGCCAGCCCCCAGGACTACGCAG
>NW_010416039.1:4285-6438 GCF_000710305.1 Buceros rhinoceros silvestris | reverse complement strand
GCAGCTTCTGTAGAGATGGATTGTGTAGACTCCAGCCAGCACCAAGGTCTACGCAGGATGGGGCTAGCTCTGGCTTCTGCTTTGACCCTGGAGTGGACTTGAGTGGGAGAAACACGACAGTTCCACCTAACCCAGGCACTGCCCTCCTCCCTCCCACCCATCACTCCCACCAGCCACGCTCGGACCCACCCCAGCACCTCAACTTGGCTCTGCTGGCTCATGAGCAAGGCAGGGACATGGCCAGCACCCCCGAGGCATGAACTGCAGCAGCCAAATCCACTCGACTCACCCCACCCCCAGAGCCCCAGGCTGCTCTCCTGCAGGGCTGGTGCTGCCAGTGGGGCTGAGGGGTGAAGAGCTGTGCTGGGACCGCCTGCTCCTGGCAGCAAAGACTGCACAGGCTTTCGTGAAGTTGGCCTGAAATGGGACTTCGCATTTTTCCACATACAAATCCTTAAGACCCAGCCAGGCCAGAGGAGGTCGAATCTTCAAACGCAGGAGCCTGAGGCCAGGGCTGGGCTCAGATGAACCTCTCTGCCAAACTCCCTCCTTGTTCCCAAGATGGGGGTGGGCAAAAGACCAAGCACTGCTGCAAGACGTTCAGAGAGCGCTCCAAGGGAAGGGCTGAGCTCCTTCAAGCCTCCTGTGCCACAGGCAGAGGGAAGGAGGCTACACCCAGTGCAGTAAATCACCCCCAGCATGCAAACCATGAGCAAGACCAGCAGGTCTTTATAATGAGCTTTAATGTGACCGAGTAGAGGGGGAGACAGCACCGCTATCCCCGGGCTGCAGTGAGTCCCACACCGTGCACCGAACTCCCTCTGCCGCCGGCCCAGAGCCCTCCTCCACGAAGCCCTTCAGGCAGAGGAAGCCCACGGCTGGGAAGCAGCGTGTCAAGAGGCACCTGATGTGCTCCAGGACCACTGCTCACCTCCACAGGGTTTATGGGTGGGAGCAAGGAGGGACAGGAAGTGCAAGCAGCCCGTGGCTGCAGTCACAGAACCGTGCAACGCTTGGGGAATGAACGATTGTTCCCTGAAGAAGGGTGCCAGGCACCTCTGGGAACAGCCACGGCACAGAGAAGGGAGGGCAGAGAGCAGGTGACCCCCCTCCTTCCTCCCAAAACCGAAACCAGAGCAGCCCCTCCAACACCCACCAGGTCTGTGTGTGCAGAACTGGCCTCCAGCACAGCCCGTAGCTGGCAGCCAGCAGAGACAAGGAGCCAGGCTGGTGTCCCCAAAGCACCCTGCTCCTCCTGTCCCTCACAGGGCCAGGTGGCAGAGGCGCATGGGCTCGATGTTGTCCCTCCCATCGCTGAAGCAGGTGCTGAAGAAGGGGCAGTATCTCTCTGCAGAGACCTGGTGAAAGGTGAAGAGGTGGGACATGTCCCCGGCGTTGAAGAAGGTGACAGTGCCCTCCTGGCAGTCCAGGAAGACCCCCACTTTCCTCAGGGGCCGATGGGGAGTCAGGCGCACCCAGGGGGTGGCAGTGGCCCAGTACTCCATCCTGTTCCGCAGGCGAAGAGTCCAGTAGCCGTTCTCCGGACACAGCTTGACCTTTGCTGCCCGGTCCACAGCCTCAGCGTCCACCCCCAGGTCCCACTTGGTTTTGCTGCCCACCCAGACCTCCCAGTAGTGCTGGCCACTGTTGAAGGTCTGTGAGCTCAGGACATTGACGCACTGACGGAAGCGCCGAGGGCTGCTGGGGACAGGCTGGGCTCGATTCCTCTCTGTCACTGCTGTCAGGTCTCTGGAGAGGACCAGGTTGGGATGGGCTGACTCGGGGTCAAAGGTGAGCGGGGCAGGAGCTGTGGAGACATTGAATGTGGCATTTTACCGGTTGCACGTTTTCCTTGCTGAGCATCCCCAGCCCCGCCAGCATCCAGCACATCCACCCCTCACTCCGATGCGCTCACCGGGGCGGATGGACCGGAGCATCTGTCTCCAGAAGATGTACTGCAAGGGGCCGCTGCGGCTGTCCCGGTAGCGCTGCAGGTCGAAGGCAGGCTGGGTCTCAACACGCACCGAGGGCCTGAGGGCAGAGAGAGCGGCCGTCAACCCCTCTGCCATGCCGCTAGTGAGGCAGGTGGGAAGAGCATGGTCAGGACCACAGCACGCTACAGCACACAATGGGTTGGGTAAAGACGGGACACA
>NW_010416039.1:566-4180 GCF_000710305.1 Buceros rhinoceros silvestris | reverse complement strand
CGCAGCCACTTGCTCTGCTACTCCCAGCATGGCAAGTGGCTTGGGTCAGTGTTGTGGCCCCAGACAGATGTGGCAGCATGTCACCATGGAGCAGTGCCTTGCGGCAGACCAGCACCCAGCACACTAAAGCTGAACTGCAGGGATGGGCTGCACCCCACTGCAGCCCCCGGGAGGAAGGGGACAAGGACATGCTTCCCTCTGGCAGTTCTGGCCCTCAGCTACTCATGGCCTCAGACAAACCTGCATCTCGGGGTCAGTCTTGCAGCCCTGTGAGTTGTAAGAAGCTGAGGAAGAGCAGGGAGAAGCCAAAGCACCCAAAGTCTGAGGCATCAGCCTTGCTCCCGTTTGCACCACGTGTGGCTCTTGCACCCATTCCAAACCTGCACATCTTCCAGGCCAGCCGCCTCGACACACATGCGGCCTGGGGACAGCATCCAACACACCAGTCCCAGTGGGGACCAGCCCCCACCTAGCACGGCACCAGCAGCTCACTGAGCAATTTGTCATGCTTCTAAAACTTGAGATAAGATCTGAACCCTGTGTGGTCCCAGCCAGCGACTGAGATAAGCTCCTGAAAAGGGAATCAGCTTCTTTCACGCCAGACACGTACCTGATAGCCAGGCTCTCCACCTGCAGAGAGGAGCAGAGAGAATTAGCAGTTACTGTCTGTAATTCATGCAGCTGCGCAAATCAGCTCCCTGTCCTGCCTTGTGCTGTCATGCAGCCCAGAGAGAGGAAACCAACCTGCCAGGACCCCCACCCTGGGGGAAACTGCCTGGGCGCTGCAGCCAAGGTGATTTCACAGGGGTGACAGAGCAGGAGTAAGGCTCCTGAGACCCACCACATCAGTCACCATATCCACTGTAGCTAAAGCCTCCCGAATCCAAGGGATAATCCAGAGGGATGGCAGTGACAGCAACTTCCAGGTGTAGTCTGGTGCTGTCATTTAGGACTCTCCCCATCCCAAATTCAGATCCCAAAAATCCCCTCAGCCTCCTGCCAGCATCAGCCAAGCAGGCTCACCTCCAGCAGCGACACCTCTTCCACCCTGCTGAGGGTCTGCTCTATGCGCTCGATGTCCCTCTGCAGCACCGACATCCCCTCCTCCAGCTGGTGCATGTCCCCACGCAGCCGGGCTAGTGACTGCTCTTCCTCTTTGCCCAGCTCTGCCAGCACAGCTCTCTCCTCTTCCTGCAGGATCTGATGAAGGCGGGCAAACTCTGCCTGGATCTTGAAGTTCAGCTCCCCAGACGCCTTCTGAGCAGAGGGAAAAGGCAGAAAGTGAGTCTGGCAGCTAAAAGACACAAGTAGGTGCACAGGATGGCTGGAGCCGCTACTCTGCTTACAGAGTCCTGGAAATTAGAGACTCTCAGACATACAGACGACTTTTTGGATGGAGAACAGGACACAAGGCCAACTTTCAAGGCTGCAGAGCCAAAGCGAGAAACAAAACAAAACAATCCAAAACACAAGCTCCACCGATGGCTCAGTCACCCGAACTGGAAACCCTTGCACAGAGCCATGGTGGGAGCCCACAGCCCTCTCCCACACCAGCAGGCATCTGCCTGTGTGCAAGACTGAAAGTCTTTTGCTTTTCTGGAGCTGCAGACTCAGCTGTTCAGGTTCGCCAGGATTTATCTCACACCGCGCCAGACCCTGGGCAGAGACGACTGGCGCTGGCAACTCGCTCTTTTTCTCATCTCTCAGGGCTCCTGTTTGTATGAGAGTCAGGAGAGCTGCACGATCTAATCCCTGTAGTTAAGGCTGATAAGATCCTATTCAGCTGTTTCCAGAGGTCACTGTTTTCCAGTTGTTTAGTTGGCCAGCCAGCCCTGTGGTGCCCTCGCTGCCTTCCTGCCTGTTTACAAGAGACTGCCAAGGACATTTTTCCAGTCTTTACGCTTTCAATCGCTAAGTGCAACCTTAGCCTTCATTTCCATGAGGGGTGTTCCTGAAATGCACATCCCTTTGTACCAGCAGGAAACCCACCTCCCCTAGAGCTCGTCTGAAGCTTCACCAGCCGCCACTGCACCCCAGCCTCCCTTTGTCCAGCTGCTGCTCGTGCTGATACACCAGAACTGCAGAGGACAGGCATGGCCTCCTCGTTCAGATCACTCTTGAAACATCCTTTTGCTCTTCCACTGCAACGGGACATCAGCCACATGTACTTATTTGCTAATACTTCTTCACTGATCTCAAAGGTCTGTTCCAAATCTGGCAGTGGGACAGCAGTATGAAACAGTGCAGGCAGGGGATCAGACCCCGGTCAGAACCCAGTGTCCCAGCAGTTTTATCTCACCTCTGAAATTGTTCCACTTCCCCCCAACTCTCATTTTAATACTTTTACGTCATTCAAGAAGGAAGCACAGTCAGCCTGTAGCTGTTCTTGCTTCATTGCTCAGTGACACACAGGCAGCCTGGAGCCTCTCGAGCCCATACAGAGCGCTCAGGCTCCTCACATCATCTCAGAGCTCCACAGTGAATCCAAACACGGTCCTTGTGACAAGCCAATGTTCTTGCTGATGCAACTCCTTTAGCTTTGCTACCACCCTTCAGACACGCAAGAGGATTTTAGAGCTTCCAAGAATTTGCCCTCTCCCAAAGAGGCAGTGCTGCAGGGGCAGAACAGGCTGCTTAGCCGACAGCTCTCCCCACTCACCCTGCCTTGCTCTGCTGCACCACCTCACCTCGTAAACGCGGCATTAATGAGTGCTCAATGCCTCTTCCCACTGAGCACTCGGCAGTGACGGGCTGTGGCCTATACATGGAGGAGTTCGTTCAGAGCCCTACATAGATTTCTACAGGAAGCTGAGCTGTCTCAGATGAAGAGATAACTCAGATCCTCCACGAACATTAACCCAGAGGCTGTACAAAAACCAGCTACCACAGAGCATTACCGTCAGGCCACGGATATCTTCCTGCGTCGCGTGCTTCCTCTGCAAGAGCTTCTCCATCTCCTTCTGACGAGCTTGCAAAGCATCTTCCAGGTGCTTCTGCAGGAACGAGTAGAAGAAGATGAGGAGACAATTTCACTCTCCTGCTGTGGTTCAGGAGCAATTCCAGTTCCCGAGGTCAGCATTAGGGGGAGGCAGCAACAGGACTTCTTATAAAGGCAGCAAAGAGAAGAAAGTACCTGATGCACAGGCTTGAGAACTGTATGTGTGCATGCAGTGAAACCTATTTTTAAGACTGGGAGCTCCGGCCTGGGATATCTGTTTGCGGAAGGCTTAAATGCTGTGTGCTGTGACCTGACTTGTGCCGGGAGTGACTCCTCAAACAGCAAACCCAGCACTGGCAGCCCTCACCCACCACTGCATGGTCCTTATGTGAGAAACAACGAGGCTGCGATGGAAGTCAGGCACGGCAGTGAGGGAAACTAAGAAAGAGAAGAAAGTGTCCAAAAGAAAGACAGTTGGAAGGAGACAGGGAGAGGGAATAATGAATTGGAAGAGACAGATGTCCTTGCACCCCAGTGGGGGAAGTGACCATGGGAGAAGGGGCTGGTGGGTTTGTGGTGGCTGCACAGGGCTCCTGTGGTGTCTGCCCCCCTCTCCCCAAGCCGGACAGAAGCCACTCACCTGCATCTTGTGCTGGTGCTCCACAGAGCCACAGCG